>NC_057798.1:645278966-645286144 GCF_018294505.1 Triticum aestivum | reverse complement strand
CTGGAAGGTTAAGGGAAGAAACCAGATATTTTGAAGAAAACCCGCCAACGAAATTCGCAGGGATCACCATCCGTTTTCCAGAACACACATGCAGTTGTCACGACTCATTGCAGTGAAACATCCATGAACACACAGATGTCGCACCGACCACAAGCCATGACATTTTTTTTCTTTTGTTTTTTCGTTTTTCTAAATGAAGCCATGCCATTGATCTAGGGCAGGACCACAAGAGGGCGTTTTCACTTGTTTCTGAAAGGTCTATAGTTGAAGTGCAGATTATCAGTCCTATTTTTCGGAGGGAACGGGTTATCAAAGGATTTTCTTACACCTTGTTCTCGGAGGTTAAAGGAAGAAACCTGATATTTTGAAGAACGCCCGCCAACAAAATTCGTAGAGATCACCATCGGTTTCAAAGAAAAGGTTTAAAAGGCATGGAGAATTAATTTATCAAACTTCCGTCAAGGAGGCCGGGCAGAGCAAAGCATGACGGTTTTCTTTTAAAAGAAGCCATGACGTTGATCTAGGGCAAGACGGCAAGAGGCCGTTTTCACTTGTTTCTATACAATCTGGAGTTGGAAGTGCAGATTAGCAGTCTTATTTTTCCGAGGGAGAAGATTATCAATCTCGTCGTGGGATCTGCCCACATCTTGTTCTGAGGGTGAAGAAAGAAACCCGATATTTTGTAGAGCATCAGCTGACGAAATTCACAGGGATCACCATCAAACTTTTTCGTCAAACTTTATCGTCAACGAGAAACAAGTGATTTAAAGGGCATGGAGAATTACTTCATCAAACTTTTTCGTCAACGAGACCGGGCTGAGCCAGCATGTAGGTACAGCAATAAAGGAGAGATCTTAACGTCCATGCGCAAACGTATAGCTGAACGCAATACAGGCATGCACGCATAAATCACAGAGACAGATCTTAACGTCCATGCAAACGCGCCATATGGATACAGGCATCACAGAGAGCACGATGTTTTACATGATCCAGACACGTCACTGGCGGAAGAATTAGCCAGCCCAGCACAACATAACAAGATACCGATGTTGACAACAAATGCCATGATTGGAGATTCTACATATATATCCGTTCATACAGCGGGTGTTTGTGTTTGAGTACAGGGTTGGCTGAGCGGTGTGTTACACAGAACAATATAATGCAAAACCAATACAATTCACTCTGTTAAAGCACTTCAAAATGGAACAGGGGATGCTCAATGCGCTAACTCGAATGAGGCAGGGATGTTTCAGGCGACGGCTTGGAGCGCCCTCTCGAAGTTGCCCTCCGCTGACGTGGTGGTCTTAACTAGCACGTGATCAGGGTGCGACAGCTTCAGCTGGCTGCACAAGCATAGAAAGAAATTAGAAGCAAGATATACTTGGTTCAGTTCAGAGAAAAGTAGTAAGCGTCTGAACCCTGGACGATGTTAACCTAACAGTCTCAGTGTGATGCCCAACCACAAGATTCATAATAGATTTGGTAGCATCTAGGAAACGTAGAGAGGTTTTCTGGATCCAGGTGGAAGAACAGTTGGGCTGCAGAACACAGCCAATTAAGTTGTTTTCATGTTGCTGACAAGACCTAGTCAGGATATGTCCGATCAGGAACAAGTGGCCACAACATGCTAACCCAGATATGCAAAATCAGGATAAGAGGCCAAAAAATGTAGCAACGCTGCAAAAGACTGGCAAATTCATCGAATGCAAAAAAAAAAAAGCATCTCATAACAATTATTCTGTGGTCCTACTCTTTACGCGTCTTGCAACTAGTACAGTCCATGGTCCTTTTGCTAGCTGGAGCCAATCGTACAATTGCTAGCACTTGAATATATGGTTGAGTTGTTACTGTTTACAAAACATGAGAAGTGAATAGTATACTAATCATAATCCAAGGTTGAAAAGACTGCCCAAGATTTCGCATCAGATGCCCAGAATGGTATTTTATGATGCTTACTTCACTTCTCGATTGAACTCTTTGTACGTACTAGTCATGAACTTCTAGGAAGTACCGATGTACCTCTACCCTTAACACAAGTTGGAAGAAAGCTATAATAAGCATGAATTCTGAAGGGTTGCAGTATGTACTGTTAGTTAATTGATGCTCTTTGTTAATTAATTAATGTCCCGCTTGATAAATTTTAAAAATTCGAATGTGTATTCTGCATGCATCCATCAAATAGCATTTTCCAAAACCACTTCGACTTGCATCTACAAAAAAACACTTGACATGGCATCGGCCAAATACAAATTTCCAATGCCTGTCACCTAAAGAGCATCAGAAAGGGGGTACAAACTGTACAGAAGATTTTGTTAGATTCTTACCTGAAGTATCGTGACGACGGTTTGCCAAGGTGGAGATTACATACAATAAGATTGGCAAGAGTTTCAGGATCCTTTGCATCCTACAAGAATTTGAGATGTCTTTTGAGTATTTGTCTTGCATCCTTTTGAAATTCATATGTTTTGCTGCTTGTTCTTTGCTTGGAAGGAGGATAAGTACTAACCTTGTTTAGGGCTTCAAGCAATAGAGTTTCAGCCTCCTCAAAGCTCCCCATATGCATACAGCAAACTGCCTTGCCATTAAGAACCATTCCGGTCATAGGGTACTTTTCAGCAAAGTCCTGGAATATGAGATAAGCTTCCCGGATCTTAGAGCCACCCTGCACCATAGATAAAAATGATGATATACTCTTGATTCCAAAGACCAATAAAATTTCAACACTTCACCACATTGGATTGTGAAATACTGAAATTACTTACAACAGCAATATCGAGCCAAGCATTTGCTAGTTGTGTCAGTGTATGGTCCTCGTCAGTTTGTTGCATGATCTTCAGTTGTTTGTCAGCATAATCTGACCGGTGCATCTTAAGGAAGATTTGGACGTTCAGTGCATGCCTGAAACCAACCAAGCATCAACAACCAATATTCACTTTCAAGTATGCAGCAGTCTAACAATCACAACACATAACAAAAATAATGAATTGTGGATCTTGGAAGAAGCAAATTTAAGATACAAGGAAATAAGCTCTAAAAATGTCACATTTTAGCATGATACACACAAATGCTACAGGTGATGATGGAAGGATGGAACATAATATGGAAAATAGTGTTCAACTACATAACTGAATAAATAAGTAGTACAAACAAAATTGCAGAATATGTACTTATTTTTCAAAAAAATGAATTTTCGGACTGGACACCAAATAAATTAGTTTGCCATTATCATTGGGTGATCAATTTTTTAAAAAATAGAGCATATACTGATGTTCACCCTTGAGTATGGTTTTGCAGCAATAAATTCACTAATGGAAGGCTGAACAATCTAAAGAAATAGAGAAAAAAGAAACTAACAGGTCCAGAGTCCCCCCAGTGTGTGTGTGCTTGAGAGCCTCATTGTAGTCTTGCTCATGCATAAATATAATTCCAGCAATCAATCGCAGAACAGGATTGCTTCCTATAGCTGAATCACTCAACCATTCCTTCAGGCTGGAGATCGCACCTTCCTTCAAAGTTGCACAAAGTAATAATAATGCATAAGCATTTCAGTGTATCCAAAGAAATATTACAGAGGGGTAACACACATTACCACTCATCTTCTTATGTTTAGCGACAACAATAAATTTTAGTGTGGCGTGCAACAAACAAGTAAACTGTTTAAATGGTGAGATACATTAGAAGTATATTTATCATTTTATTCACTGGAACCTTGGTATCTGCATCCAAGCTTTCAATTTCATGGAATGATGTTTATTTTGCTTCTGATGGAGGAATGATAAGAACCACCCCAAGCAATATTATCTGGCCTAACGCCATAAATACAGCATCATTCAGTATCAGACAGACGAGTCATTTGGGCGTTGCTAAGAAGAAAAAGTATCTGGAAATGGTTGTTCTATACAATTAAATATCCTTATAAAACGGCAGGTCTGAATCTAACAAGTTCATTCCTCGTCAAACATTTAAACAGAACATTTGTATTTTTGTAATTAAAGGTGGTGCAGCTTAGCTGCACTTCATGTTATATCAAACTTCTGCAACACATATCATCAGAGCTAATAGAGAACTGAGGTTGCACTAGCAATTCTACGAGGAAGCATGTATAAATTCTATTCTCGCGAGTCATCGGCCTATGTCAGTGGAAATGGTGCCACCGGATCTCTATCCCCAGATCAGATCACTGACTGTAACCGCGATAGATCTGACCACACCACGACATCCCAGATCCAACCCCATAAACTGCGATCAGGAACAGATCAGAGGCGACAAATCAGATCCAGCGCGCTAACCTTGTCGCCGGTGAGGTAGAGCGCGAGCAGCTTGACGGCCTGCAGCGACGTCGCCGCCGACGAGTCGATCTCGCTGATCACCAGCTGCACAGCATAACCGCCGATCAGAGCCCGGTCAGGGCCAAGCAACGGGAGGCGAGCGCCATTTGTAATTCCTACTAACCTGGTAGGATCCGAGGGCGATGTAGGAGCGGAAGACGATGACGTCGCGCTCGGCCGCGGCGTCGGCGTCGAGGCCCGGCACGTCGCTGTTGTTGATGGCGGACTGGTAGGCGCCGAGGTAGAAGAGGTTGCGCAGGTTGAAGAGGAGGTCGGGGGTGGCCATCGGGGGAGGGGGGCGCTGCCGGCGACGGGGCGGAGGAGTGGGTTCGACGGCGACGCGGGGAGGCGAGTGGGAGATCTCGAGAAAGAAGAATGAGTTGCTTGGGTTCGGTCTCTGGGTTTGATACTGGGAATGAGGACGAAGATGGGGAAGGTTATAACTGGGCTCAAGTTCGGGCCTAGAGTGGACTCGCATAGGCCCGTCCATTGTGATAGGCCTGAGTTTTCGAAATCACTAATTGAGAAGCGCTCCCCGCAACGATTAGTCGGGGAGCGCTCCCCGCGCGTCAAGTGTCACGCGCGGAGCGCTTCTGAGATTTTTTTGATTCGCTCCGCGCGTGACACTTGGCGCACGCACGGCTTTTCCCGTGATTTCCGGTTTCCGATTTTTCTTTGTGGTTTTTTTTACTTTAGTCCTTATATTTTTTATATTTTGTAATACCTTTTGATCTGTTTTGAGATCTGTTTGTCTCTGGTGTGGGCGAACCCTCGTCGCGCACTGTTCTTTCTTTGCCGTCGTCTTCGCCCGTCGCCACCGTTGCTCTTGTCGCGTGGTTAGGCGGCAGCTGTTCCGGTCGCCGCGCTTGTTGCCTGCTCTTACGACAGTCCTTCTTTAGCGTCGAGCGCGCTTCCCCGTTCACGATATCGTCGTTCCCTACTGGTTGCCTTCGTGGGTTCCGTGTTTCCCTTTTATGTTTCTTTTTTTGTTCCCATTATATTTCCGGGATATGGGGATTTATGGGGTAGTTACAGGTGGGGACTACCAACACTATCAGATGTCAAGTTTCAACTTGGTTTTGTGGGATTAGTTCTTAATGACCATTGTGTTCCTTGCAGTTATGGCTTGTCCTTTTTGCCGTATGCCTGGTGGCTCGTATTCTTCTGTTGATTCTTCTGTAGATGGGTTCAGTGTGGTCCTGGATCGGCGTTGTTGGAGGTGTGTTGTAAGAAAATCATTTTATAGTTGTTCAATTTTTGGCACACACGCTTATTTATTTTGGTGTTGCCCATGCTGTTTAGATTTTGATTATGATCCTTGTTTTGATTTGTTGTGCAGTATGTTCCGTGCAGTGTTAGAGCTCATCTTGCTCGTTACATCGAGGAGTGTAGGGCTTTAGCCATAAGGAGGGGTGACGAAGATACTGATCTTGCTCTTCAGTGCAATGAGGGTTATTTGCATGGTGTTCTGTTTAGTCATGGTCGGGTGAGGAGCAAATTCCATGGTCCTTCCTAGGAATGATTGGTCAGTGATTATGGTGTTCGTCCTCGTGATATAATGACCATTAGGCTTGAACATTACGGAACTTGGATTGGTATTGATTTTTATCGTGTTGGTCGTGGAGATGCGTTGTCTCCTTTACCGTCTGTTGGTAAGGTTTATATTTAAGGAAGTTTTTATCTTGTTTTATTGTACATTTTGATTTTTCTGTTCCCTTGAGCCTGTGTAATTATATTTTGTAGCTCTACATGGTTTGAATGACTCCGAGAAGGAACTTGTTGGGAGTTGTTATTACACCCGTGGTGTTTTTCTTAATTATCAGCAGATGTATTTCATGAGGTGTCAACTATTTGATGATGACCACATACCCTGTTGTCCTTTTGTTCATAGGATTGATTCCATGAATGTTAATGGTCATCATATGGTCAGATTTTTTTTTCCATTGTTTTTTCTTTGTTTCTGTTTATTTATTTATTTTTATTACGTCTTCTATTTGTAGTTTTGAATTTTTATTCTATTTCTGATAGCTTGATGTTTTTCATTAGGTTATTCCTGGTATTGTTGTGAGGAGTTTGAAGGAGTTTGTGACTTTTCCTAGAACTGGCGTTTTAACTCTTGAAGTTACTCTAGAATCTGGTGATGATGATATATATGTGAGCACTCCTTGCTCCTACTTCATTGGTTTGGGTAATAGAATGGTGTTCAAACAGGAAGGTTTCAATGATTTTCTTCAGGCATCGTCTATTGAAGTAAACAACTTGGTGCTGATAACTTTCAAACAGCGTGCTGGGAGGCTTGTTGTTATCTTCAATCTTCTGCCGCAGTGATGTTAGTTATAGCCTTTGAACATAATGGATTTTGATGTATAAGAGGCTTGGCTGTGCATCTCTTTTAAAGATGTTTTTTTGGACGGATGTTATTTAATTGTGGTCACAGTTATAAATATAGTAGAGGCACGTGTGTTGTTTACTCTGAGGCATGGTTGTGCATCTCTTTTATGTGAGAGGCACCTGGATTCAGCAAACTGAGGCACGAAATTGAAGTCAGAAAAGACACGGTTGTGTGGAGGCACGTAGAGTTGCCATGGGTTTCATGTGAGGCACGTGGTTTGAGCAAACAGAGGCATGGAATTACAGTTAGTACAGGCACGGTTGTTTGGAACACGGGTATACTGAGAGGAACGTGTGTGCAATACCAAAGTTACACGGGCGACGACGCGTGCCGAACACGTAGAGATACTGTGGGTTTCATGCGAGAGGCACGTGTGTGTGTAGCACATAGAGTTACAGTGGGTTTCATGTGAGGCACGTGGATTGAGAGGCACCTGGATTCAGCAAACTAAGGCACGG
>NC_057798.1:645222188-645278567 GCF_018294505.1 Triticum aestivum | reverse complement strand
GAGGAACGTGTGTGCAATACCAAAGTTACACGGGCGATGACGTGTGCCGAACACGTAGAGATACTGTAGATTTCATGCGAGAGGCACGTGTGTGTGTAGCACGTAGAGTTACAGTGGGTTTCATGTGAGGCATGTGGATTGAGGAAATGGAGGCACGTAATTGAAGTCAGTACAGGCACGGTTGTGCGGAGGCACGGGTGATCACTCGCGCGGAGCACGTAGAGTTACTGTGGGTTTCATGTGAGGCACGTCGATCGAGCAAACGGAGGCACCGAAGTGCAGTCAGTACAAGCACGGTTGTGTGGATGCACAGTTTTGAACCCTCTTGCTGCTGTCAAGTGTCTAGAGGAACGGATGTATGGCAGTAGAGGCATCGGTTCAAATATTTGGTTAGAGAGGCTCGGTTGTGGATGCACAGGTGTGAAGTCTCTAGGGTCATGGGTGCGTGGCACCAGAGGCATGGGTTGAGTTGACACTGAGAGCCACGATTGTACATGGGTCAGTTGGACACGGTAGTGTAGTTTTGTGGCATCATGGAGAACTGATGTACGGAGAGGAACCTGTGAATGGACGGAGTGGTGTTTGATGTGAAATGGTTGTGTTGTGTGATTTTAATTTATTTTCAATGTGGTCAAAGTAACAAAGTTCTTGTCCCTTGCATCTGTGTACCGAATGTTCTTCTGCAATACTTATGAATTGTTCATGCCAATGTTGAATAAGCATTCTACTGAAAGTTTGCAACGATACCATCACATATTCTTGTAAATGCATGATGCATCTTGTAAAGGTTGAGTATGAAAATTATAATACAATGTCGTGCGGCATATCTCTTGTTCTATAGTCATGGATATAATATATGCTTGCTCAATACTGGGACATAACTTACTGAAAGGATCGATATGGTTGACTAGAGGGGGGGGTGAATAGGCAACTAACAATTTTTATACTTTTCTTTAACAATTTAAACCTTGCAATGAAATAGGTTGTCTAGATGTGCAACTACGTGGACAACCTATATGATGCAAAGACAATAAGCACACAAGCAAGCAATGGATATAACTCAAGTAAGCTTGCAAAAGTAAAGGGACAAGATAACCAAGAGTGGAGCCGTTGGAGACGAGGATGTGTTACCGAAGTTCCTTCCTTTTAAGGGGAAGTACGTCTCCGTTAGAGCGGTGTGGAGGCACAATGCTCCCCAAGAAGCCACTAGGGCCACCGTAATCTCCTCACGCCCTCACACAATGCGAGATGCCGTGATTCCACTATTGGAGCCCTTGAAGGCGGCAACCGGACCTTTACAAACAAGATTGGGGCTATCTCCACAACACTTGGAGGCTCCCAACAACACCACGAAGCTTCACCACAATGGAGTATGGCTTCGAGGTGACCTCAACCGTCTAGGGTGCTCAACACCCAAGAGTAACAAGATCCTCTAGGGATAAGTGGGGGGAGTCAAATTTCTCTTGGTGGAAGTGTAGATCTGGGCCTTCTCAACCAATCCCGAGCAAATCAACAAGTTTGATTGGCTAGGGAGAGAGATCGGGTGAAAATGGAGCTTGGAGTAACAATGGAGCTTTGGGGAAAAAGGTGGGTCAACTTTGGGGAAAAAGACCCCTTTATATAGTGGGGGGAACAATCCAACTGTTATCCCACTGAGCAGCCCCGCTCAGAGCGGTACTACCGCTAGGGAAGGGCGGTACTACCGCTCCGGGCGGTACTACTGCTCAACCCAGCGGTACTGCCGCGCTGACAGGGGCCTGACCCCAGGGCGGTACTACCGTGGGGGTAGGAGTGGTACTACCGCTTGGAGCGGTACTACCGCCACAACTACCGCCCTTAGTACCGCAAAACCCGACACGAAAAACATCGTTCTCGAATCGAGGCGGCAGTAGCCCGGAGGCACTGCGGTACTACGGCCGAAGGTCCCAAGCGGTACTACCGTTCGGAGAGCGGTACTACCGCTCTGAGAGCGGTACTACCGCTGGGGAGCTTCGGCGGTACTACCGCTATGAGTCGCGGTACTACCGCTGGGGCAGAGCAAAGCAAACTAAGGGGAAAACGACAGCTCCAATGAAGCGGAAAGAAAACGACGGGTGGGATATGGATGTGTACGTGTTGATTCCACCCAAGTCTTACCAAAGCGGATCCCCTCTTGATAGTACGGTGACTCCTACGAGACTAGTACACCAACAACGAAACGAAGGAGCTACACCGTCTTGAATAAAACACCGAGGGGAGAAATCGTCTCGTGCCAAAGGATGAATCTCTGAAAGAACTTAACACACACGATTAGTCCGCACAAGCATTGTCATCAATCACCAAAACAACTTGGGGATAAATATGCCCTTACAATCTCCCCCTTTTTGGTGGATTGATGACAATACGGGATTTGCACAATATGATAGATAAAGGATAAGCGCAAAAACACAACCGTCCTAACACGTGTGAATACTTAGACCACACTATGTCCCTGGTAAGCCTCTAGTTGACCAGCTCGTTGTGATCAACAGATAGTCATGGTTTCCTGACTATGGACATTGGATGTCGTTGATAACGGGATCACATCATTAGGAGAATGATGTGATGGACAAGACCCAATCCTAAGCATAGCATAAAAGATCGTGTAGTTCGTTTTGCTAGAGCTTTGCAAGTGTCAAGTATCTCTTCCTTCGACCATGAGATCGTGTAACTCCCGGATACCGTAAGAGTGCCTTGGGTGTATCAAACGTCACAACGTAACTGGGTGACTATAAAGGTGCATTACAGGTATCTCCGAAAGTAGCTGTTGGGTTGACACGAATCGAGACTGGGATTTGTCACTCCGTATGACGGAGAGGTATCTCTGGGCCCACTCGGTAATGCATCATCATATTGAGCTCAATGTGACCAAGGTGTTGGACACGAGATCATGCATTACGGTACGAGTAAAGTGACTTGCCGGTAACGAGACTGAACAAGGTATTGGGATACCGACGATCGAGTCTCGGGCAAGTAACGTACCGATTGACAAAGGGAATTGCATACAGGGTTTGATCGAATCCTCGACATCGTGGTTCATCCGATGACAACATCGAGGAGCATGTGGGAGCCATCATGGGTATCCAGATCCCGCTGATGGTTATTGACTGAGAGCGTCTCGGTCATGTCTGCATGTCTCCCGAACCCGTAGGTCTACACACTTAAGGTTCGGTGACGCTAGGGTTATGAAGATATGTATATGCAGAAACCCGAATTTTGTTCGGAGTCCCGGATGAGATCCCGGACATCACGAGGAGTTCCGGAATGGTCCGGAGGTAAAGAATTATATATAGGAAGTGCTATTTCGGGCATCGGGACAAGTTTCGGGGTTATCGGTATTGTACCGGGACCACCGGAAGGGTCCCGGGGGTCCACCGGGTGGGGCCACCTGTCCCGGGGGGCCACATGGGCTGTAGGGGGTGCGCCTTGGCCATCATGGGCCAAGGGCACCAGCCCCTATAGGCCCATGCGCCTAGGGTTTCCCCCTAGGAGGAGTCCTAGTGGTGGAAGGCACCCCTAGGTGCCTTGGGGGGGAGGGAAACCTCCCCTAGGCCGCCGCCCCCCCTAGTAGATCTCATCTACTAGGGCCGACCCCCCTGGCACCCCTATATATAGTGGGGGAGAGGAGGGACTTCATACACCAGCCCCTGGCGCCTCCACCTCCCCCCGTTACGTCTCTCCCTCGTAGTCTCGGCGAAGCCCTGCTGCTGTGACGCCCTGCATCCACCACCACGCTGTCGTGCTGCTGGATCTTCATCAACCTCTCCTTCCCCCTTGCTGGATCAAGAAGGAGGAGACGTCTCCCGTCCCGTACGTGTGTTGAACGCGGAGGTGCCGTCCGTTCGGCGCTGGTCATCGGTGATTTGGATCACGTCGAGTACGACTACATCATCACCTTGCAAGCTTCCGCACGCGATCTACAAGTGGTATGTAGATGCAAACTCTCTCCCTAGACTCGTTGCTTAGATGAACTCATAGATGGATCTTGGTGAAACCGTAGGAAAAAATTTAATTTTCTGCAACGTTCCCCAACAGTGGCATCATGAGCTAGGTCTATGCGTAGTTCTCTTTGCACGAGTAGAACACAACTTTGTTGTGGGCGTGGATTTTGTCATCTTACTTGCCTATACTAGTCTTTTCTTGCTCAACGGTATTGTGGGATGAAGCGGCCCGGACCAACCTTACACGTACACTTACGTGAGACCGGTTCCACCGACTGACATGCACAAGTTGCATAAGGTGGCTGGCGGGTGTCTGTCTCTCCCACCTTAGTTGGAGCGGAATCGATGAACAGGGCCCTTATGAAGGGTAAATAGAAGTTGACAAAATCACGTTGTGGTGATTCGTAGGTAAGAAAACGTTCTTGCTAGAACCCAATTGCAGCCACGTAAAAGATGCAACAACAATTAGAGGACGTCTAACTTGTTTTTGCAGCGATTGATCATGTGATGTGATATGGCCAGAAGTTGTGATGAATGATGAATTGTGATGTATGAGATCATGTTCTTTGTAATAGGATTCACGACTTGCATGTCGATGAGTATGACAACCGGCAGGAGCCATAGGAGTTGTCATTATTTTTTTGTATGACCTGCGTGTCATTGAATAACGTCATGTAAACTACTTTACTTTATTGCTAAACGTTAGTCATAGAAGTAGAAGTAGTCATTGGCGTGACAACTTCATGAAGACACGATGATGGAGATCATGATGATGGAGATCATGGTGTCAAGCCGGTGACAAGATGATCATGGAGCCCCGAAGATGAAGATCAATGGAGCTATATGATATTGGCCATATCATGTCACAACTATATAATTGCATGTGATGTTTATTATGTATTATGCATCTTGTTTACTTAGGACGACGGTAGTAAATAAGATGATCCCTTATAAAATTTCAAGAAGTGTTCTCCCCTAACTGTGCACCGTTGCTACAGTTCGTCGTTTCTAAGCACCACATGATGATCGGGTGTGATGGATTCTTACGTTCACATACAACGGGTGTAAGACAGTTTTACACAGCGAAAACACTTAGGGTTAACTTGACGAGCCTAGCATGTGCAGACATGGCCTCGGAACACGGAGACCGAAAGGTCGAACACGAGTCGTATGGAAGATACGATCAACATGAAAATGTTCACCGGCGATGACTAGTCCGTCTCACGTGATGATCGGACACGGGCTAGTCGACTCGGATCGTGTAACACTTAGATGACTAAAGGGATGTCTAATCTAAGTGGGAGTTCATAATTTGATTAGAACTTTATTATCATGAACTTAGTCTAAAACCTTTGCAAATATGTCTTGTAGATCAATGGCCAACGCTAATGTCAACATGAACTTCAACGCGTTCCTAGAGAAAACCAAGCTGAAAGATGATGGCAGCAACTATACGGACTGGGTCCGGAACCTGAGGATCATCCTCATAGCTGCCAGGAAACAATATGTCCTAGAAGGACCGCTAGGTGACGCTCCCGTCCCAGAGAACCAAGACATTATGAATGCTTGGCAGTCTCGCGCTGATGATTACTCCCTCGTTCAGTGCGGCATGCTTTACAGCTTAGAACCAGGGCTCCAAAAGCGTTTTGAGCATCACGGAGCATATGAGATGTTCGAAGAGCTGAAACTAGTTTTCCAAGCTCATGCCCGGGTCGAGAGATATGATGTCTCCGACAAGTTCTACAGTTGTAAGATGGAGGAAAACAGTTCTGTCAGTGAGCACATCCTGAAGATGTCTGGGTTGCACAACCGTATGACCCAGCTGAACATTAACCTCCCAGATGAGGCGGTCATTGACAGAATCCTCCAGTCGCTCCCACCAAGCTACAAGAGCTTTGTGATGAACTACAACATGCAGGGAATGGAAAAGACCATTCCTGAAGTGTTCTCGATGCTGAAGTCAGCAGAGGCTGAAATCAAGAAAGAACATCAAGTGTTGATGGTCAATAAGACCACTAAGTTCAAGAAGGGCAAGGGTAAGAAGAACTTCAAGAAGGACGGCAAAGAAGTTGCCGCGCCTGGTAAGCCAGTTACCGGGAAGAAGTCAAAGAATGGACCCAAGCCTGAGACTGAGTGCTTTTATTGCAAGGGGAAGGGTCACTGGAAGCGGAACTGCCCCAAATACTTAGCGGATAAGAAGGCCGGCAACACCAAAGGTATATTTGATATACATGTGATTGATGTGTACCTTACCAGTACTCGTAGTAACTCCTGGGTATTTGATACCGGTGCCGTTGCTCATATTTGTAACTCACAGCAGGAGCTACGGAATAAACGGAGACTGGCGAAGGACGAGGTGACGATGCGCGTCGGGAATGGTTCCAGAGTCGATGTGATTGCCGTCGGCACGCTGCCTCTACATTTACCTACGGGATTAGTTTTGAACCTTAATAATTGTTATTTAGTGCCAAGTTTGAGCATGAACATTGTATCTGGATCTCGTTTAATACGAGATGTCTACTCATTTAAGTCTGAGAATAATGGTTGTTCGATTTATATGAGAGATATGTTTTATGGTCATGCTCCGATGGTCAATGGTTTATTCTTAATGAATCTCGAGCGTAATATTACACATGTTCATAGTGTAGATGCCAAAAGATTTAAAGTTGATAACGATAGTCCCACATACTTGTGGCACTGCCGCCTTGGTCACATTGGTGTCAAGCGCATGAAGAAGCTCCATGCCGATGGACTTTTAGAGTCTCTTGATTATGAATCGTTTGACACGTGCGAACCATGCCTCTTGGGCAAAATGACCAAGACTCCATTCTCCGGAACAATGGAGCGAGCAACCAACTTGTTGGAAATCATACATACCGATGTGTGTGGTCCAATGAGCGTTGAGGCTCACGGAGGATATCGTTATGTTCTCACTCTCACAGATGACTTGAGTAGATATGGGTATGTCTACTTAATGAAACACAAGTCTGAGACCTTTGAAAAGTTCAAGGAATTTCAGAATGAGGTGGAGAATCAACGTGACCGAAAGATAAAATTCTTACGATCAGATCGTGGAGGAGAATACTTAAGTCACGAATTTGGTACACACTTAAAGAAATGTGGAATCGTTTCACAGCTCACGCCGCCTGGAACACCTCAGCGAAACGGTGTGTCCGAACGTCGTAATCGCACTCTATTGGATATGGTGCGGTCTATGATGTCTCTTACCGATTTATCGCTATCATTTTGGGGATACGCTCTAGAGACAGCTACATTCACTTTAAATAGGGCACCGTCTAAATCCGTTGAGACGACACCGTATGAATTATGGTTTGGAAAGAAACCTAAGCTGTCGTTTCTAAAAGTTTGGGGATGCGAAGCTTATGTCAAGAAACTTCAACCTGAAAAGCTCGAACCCAAGTCGGAAAAATGCGTATTCATAGGATACCCTAAGGAAACTGTAGGGTATACCTTCTACTTAAGATCCGAAGGCAAGATCTTTGTTGCCAAGAACGGATGCTTTCTGGAAAAAGAGTTTCTCTCGAAAGAAGTAAGTGGGAGGAAAGTAGAACTCGATGAAGTACTACCTCTTGAGCGGGATAGTGACGCAGCACAGGAAACCGTTCCTGTCATGCCCACACCAACTGAAGAGGAAAACCATGATAATGATCAAGGTACTTCGGATCAAGTTACTGCTGAACTTCGTAGGTCCACAAGGACATGTTCCGCACCAGAGTGGTACGGCAACCCTGTCCTGGAAATCATGTTGTTAGACAACAATGAACCTTCGAACTATGAAGAAGCAATGGCGGGCCCGGATTCCAACAAATGGCTTGAAGCCATGAAATCCGAGATAGAATCCATGTATGAAAACAAAGTATGGACTTTGACAGACTTGCCCGATGATCGGCGAGCGATAGAAAACAAATGGATCTTTAAGAAGAAGACGGACGCGGATGGTAATGTTACCATCTATAAAGATCGACTTGCCGCTAAGGGTTATCGACAGGTTCAAGGGATTGACTACGACGAGACATTCTCTCCCGTAGCGAAGCTAAAGTCCGTCCGAATCATGTTAGCAATTGCCGCATACTATGATTATGAGATATGGCAGATGGACGTCAAAACAGCATTCCTTAACGAGCATCTTAAGGAAGAACTGTATATGATGCAGCCGGAAGGTTTTGTCGATCCTCGAAACGCTAACAAAGTATGCAAGCTCCAGCGATCCATTTATGGACTGGTGCAAGCATCTCGGAGTTGGAACATTCGCTTTGATGAGATGATCAAAGCGTTTGGGTTTATGCAGACTTATGGAGAAGCCTGCGTTTACAAGAAAGTGAGTGGGAGCTCTGTAGCATTTCTCATATTATATGTGGATGACATACTCCTGATGGGAAATAATATAGAATTTCTGGACAACATTAAGGCCTACTTGAATAAGTGTTTTTCAATGAAGGACCTTGGAGAAGCTGCTTATATATTAGGCATCAAGATCTATAGAGATAGATCGAGACGCCTCATAGGTCTTTCACAAAGCACATACCTTGATAAGATTTTGAAGAGATTCAGAATGGATCAGTCCAAGAAGGGGTTCTTGCCTATGTTACAAGGTATGAGACTGAGCTCAGCTCAGTCACCGACCACGGCAAAAGATAAAGAAGAGATGAGTGTCATCCCCTATGCTTCAGCCATAGGATCTATTATGTATGCCATGCTGTGTACCAGACCCGATGTAAACCTTGCCGTAAGTTTGGTAGCAAGATACCAAAGTAATCCCGGCAAGGAACACTGGACAGCGGTCAAGAATATCCTGAAGTACCTGAAAAGGACGAAGGACATGTTTCTCGTTTATGGAGGAGACGAAGAGCTCGTCGTAAAGGGTTACGTCGACGCTAGCTTCGACTCAGATCTGGATGACTCTAAGTCACAAACCGGATACGTGTATATGTTGAATGGTGGAGCAGTAAGCTGGTGCAGCTGCAAGCAGAGCGTCGTGGCGGGATCTACTGTGAAGCGGAGTACATGGCAGCCTCGGAGGCAGCACATGAAGCGATTTGGGTGAAGGAGTTCATCACCGACCTAGGAGTCATACCCAATGCGTCGGGGCCGATCAAACTCTTCTGTGACAACACTGGAGCTATTGCCCTCGCAAAGGAGCCCAGGTTTCACAAAAAGACCAGGCACATCAAGCGTCGTTTCAACTCCATCCGTGAAAATGTTCAAGATGGAGACATAGAGATTTGCAAAGTGCACACGGATCTGAATGTCGCAGATCCGCTGACTAAACCTCTCTCGCGTGCAAAACATGATCAACACCAGAACTCTATGGGTGTTCGATTCATCACAATGTAACTAGATTGGTGACTCTAGTGCAAGTGGGAGACTGTTGGAAATATGCCCTAGAGGCAATAATAAAAGTATTATTATATTTCATTGTTCATGATAATTGTCTTTTATTCATGCTATAACTGTATTATCCGGAAATCGTAATACACGTGTGAATACTTAGACCACACTATGTCCCTGGTAAGCCTCTAGTTGACCAGCTCGTTGTGATCAACAGATAGTCATGGTTTCCTGACTATGGACATTGGATGTCGTTGATAACGGGATCACATCATTAGGAGAATGATGTGATGGACAAGACCCAATCCTAAGCATAGCATAAAAGATCGTGTAGTTCGTTTTGCTAGAGCTTTGCAAGTGTCAAGTATCTCTTCCTTTGACCATGAGATCGTGTAACTCCCGGATACCGTAAGAGTGCCTTGGGTGTATCAAACGTCACAACGTAACTGGGTGACTATAAAGGTGCATTACAGGTATCTCCGAAAGTAGCTGTTGGGTTGACACGGATCGAGACTGGGATTTGTCACTCCGTATGACGGAGAGGTATCTCTGGGCCCACTCGCTAATGCATCATCATATTGAGCTCAATGTGACCAAGGTGTTGGACACGGGATCATGCATTACGGTACGAGTAAAGTGACTTGCCGGTAACGAGACTGAACAAGGTATTGGGATACCGACGATCGAGTCTCGGGCAAGTAACATACCGATTGACAAAGGGAATTGCATACAGGGTTTGATCGAATCCTCGACATCGTGGTTCATCCGATGACAACATCGAGGAGCATGTGGGAGCCATCATGGGTATCCAGATCCCGCTGATGGTTATTGACTGAGAGCGTCTCGGTCATGTCTGCATGTCTCCCGAACCCGTAGGGTCTACACACTTAAGGTTCGGTGACGCTAGGGTTATGAAGATATGTATATGTAGAAACCCGAATTTTGTTCGGAGTCCCGGATGAGATCCCGAACGTCACGAGGAGTTTCGGAATGGTCCGGAGGTAAAGAATTATATATAGGAAGTGCTATTTCGGGCATCGGGACAAGTTTCGGGGTTATCGGTATTGTACCGGGACCACCGGAAGGGTCCCGGGGTTCCACCGGGTGGGGCCACCTGTCCCGGGGGGCCACATGGGCTGTAGGGGGTGCGCCTTGGCCATCATGGGCCAAGGGCACCAGCCCCTATAGGCCCATGCGCCTAGGGTTTCCCCCTAGGAGGAGTCCTAGTGGTGGAAGGCACCCCTAGGTGCCTTGGGGGGGAGGGAAACCTCCCCTAGGCCGCCGCCCCCCCTAGTAGATCTCATCTACTAGGGCCGGCGCCCCCCTGGCACCCCTATATATAGTGGGGGAGAGGAGGGACTTCAGACACCAGCCCCTGGCGCCTCCACCCCCCCGTTACGTCTCTCCCTCGTAGTCTCGACGAAGCCCTGCTGCTGTGACGCCCTGCATCCACCACCACGCCGTCGTGCTGCTGGATCTTCATCAACCTCTCCTTCCCCCTTGCTGGATCAAGAAGGAGGAGACGTCTCCCGTCCCGTACATGTGTTGAACGCGGAGGTGCCGTCCGTTCGGCGCTGGTCATCGGTGATTTGGATCACGTCGAGTACGACTACATCATCACCTTGCAAGCTTCCGCACGCGATCTACAAGTGGTATGTAGATGCAAACTCTCTCCCTAGACTCGTTGCTTAGATGAACTCATAGATGGATCTTGGTGAAACCGTAGGAAAAATTTTAATTTTCTGCAACGTTCCCCAACAGTGGTATCAGAGCTAGGTCTATGCGTAGTTCTCTTTGCACGAGTAGAACACAACTTTGTTGTGGGCGTGGATTTTGTCATCTTACTTGCCTCTACTAGTCTTTTCTTGCTCAACGGTATTGTGGGATGAAGCGGCCCGGACCAACCTTACACGTACACTTACGTGAGACCGGTTCCACCGACTGACATGCACAAGTTGCATAAGGTGGCTGGCGGGTGTCTGTCTCTCCCACCTTAGTTGGAGCGGAATCGATGACCAGGGCTCTTATGAAGGGTAAATAGAAGTTGACAAAATCACGTTGTGGTGATTCGTAGGTAAGAAAACGTTCTTGCTAGAACCCAATTGCAGCCACGTAAAAGATGCAACAACAATTAGAGGACGTCTAACTTGTTTTTGCAGCGATTGATCATGTGATGTGATATGGCCAGAAGTTGTGATGAATGATGAATTGTGATGTATGAGATCATGTTCTTTGTAATAGGATTCACGACTTGCATGTCGATGAGTATGACAACCGGCAGGAGCCATAGGAGTTGTCATTATTTTTTGTATGACCTGCGTGTCATTGAATAACGTCATGTAAAATACTTTACTTTATTGCTAAACGTTAGTCATAGAAGTAGAAGTAGTCGTTGGCGTGACAACTTCATGAAGACACGATGATGGAGATCATGATGATGGAGATCATGGTGTCAAGCCGGTGACAAGATGATCATGGAGCCCCGAAGATGAAGATCAATGGAGCTATATGATATTGGCCATATCATGTCACAACTATATAATTGCATGTGATGTTTATTATGTATTATGCATCTTGTTTACTTAGGACGACGGTAGTAAATAAGATGATCCCTTATAAAATTTCAAGAAGTGTTCTCCCCTAACTGTGCACCGTTGCTACAGTTCGTCGTTTCTAAGCACCACGTGATGATCGGGTGTGATGGATTCTTACGTTCACATACAACGGGTGTAAGACAGTTTTACACAGCGAAAACACTTAGGGTTAACTTGACGAGCCTAGCATGTGCAGACATGGCCTCGGAACACGGAGATCGAAAGGTCGAACACGAGTCGTATGGAAGATACGATCAACATGAAAATGTTCACCGACGATGACTAGTCCGTCTCACGTGATGATCGGACACGGGCTAGTCGACTCGGATCGTGTAACACTTAGATGACTAAAGGGATGTCTAATCTAAGTGGGAGTTCATAATTTGATTAGAACTTTATTATCATGAACTTAGTCTAAAACCTTTGCAAATATGTCTTGTAGATCAATGGCCAACGCTAATGTCAACATGAACTTTAACGCGTTCCTAGAGAAAACCAAGCTGAAAGATGATGGCAGCAACTATACGGACTGGGTCCGGAACCTGAGGATCATCCTCATAGCTGCCAGGAAACAATATGTCCTAGAAGGACCGCTAGGTGACGCTCCCGTCCCAGAGAACCAAGACATTATGAATGCTTGGCAGTCTCGCACTGATGATTACTCCCTCGTTCAGTGCGGCATGCTTTACAGCTTAGAACCGGGGCTCCAAAAGCGTTTTGAGCATCATGGAGCATATGAGATGTTCGAAGAGCTGAAACTAGTTTTCCAAGCTCATGCCCGGGTCGAGAGATATGATGTCTCCGACAAGTTCTACAGTTGTAAGATGGAGGAAAACAGTTCTGTCAGTGAGCACATCCTGAAGATGTCTGGGTTGCACAACCGTATGACCCAGCTGAACATTAACCTCCCAGATGAGGCGGTCATTGACAGAATCCTCCAGTCGCTCCCACCAAGCTACAAGAGCTTTGTGATGAACTACAACATGCAGGGAATGGAAAAGACCATTCCTGAAGTGTTCTCGATGCTGAAGTCAGCAGAGGCTGAAATCAAGAAAGAACATCAAGTGTTGATGGTCAATAAGACCACTAAGTTCAAGAAGGGCAAGGGTAAGAAGAACTTCAAGAAGGACGGCAAAGATGTTGCCGCGCCTGGTAAGCCAATTACCGGGAAGAAGTCAAAGAATGGACCCAAGCCTGAGACTGAGTGCTTTTATTGCAAGGGGAAGGGTCACTGGAAGCGGAACTGCCCCAAATACTTAGCGGATAAGAAGGCCGGCAACACCAAAGGTATATTTGATATACATGTGATTGATGTGTACCTTACCAGTACTCGTAGTAACTCCTGGGTATTTGATACCGGTGCCGTTGCTCATATTTGTAACTCACAGTAGGAGCTACGGAATAAACGGAGACTGGCGAAGGACGAGGTGACGATGCGCGTCGGGAATGGTTCCAGAGTCGATGTGATCGCCGTCGGCACGCTGCCTCTACATTTACCTACGGGATTAGTTTTGAACCTTAATAATTGTTATTTAGTGCCAAGTTTGAGCATGAACATTGTATCTGGATCTCGTTTAATACGAGATGGCTACTCATTTAAGTCTGAGAATAATGGTTGTTCGATTTATATGAGAGATATGTTTTATGGTCATGCTCCGATGGTCAATGGTTTATTCTTAATGAATCTCGAGCGTAATATTACACATGTTCATAGTGTAGATGCCAAAAGATTTAAAGTTGATAACGATAGTCCCACATACTTGTGGCACTGCCGCCTTGGTCACATTGGTGTCAAGCGCATGAAGAAGCTCCATGCCGATGGACTTTTAGAGTCTCTTGATTATGAATCGTTTGACACATGCGAACCATGCCTCTTGGGCAAAATGACCAAGACTCCGTTCTCCGGAACAATGGAGCGAGCAACTAACTTGTTGGAAATCATACATACCGATGTGTGCGGTCCAATGAGAGTTGAGGCTCGCGGAGGATATCGTTATGTTCTCACTCTCACAGATGACTTGAGTAGATATGGGTATGTCTACTTAATGAAACACAAGTCTGAGACCTTTGAAAAGTTCAAGGAATTTCAGAATGAGGTGGAGAATCAACGTGACCGAAAGATAAAATTCTTACGATCAGATCGTGGAGGAGAATACTTAAGTCACGAATTTGGTACACACTTAAAGAAATGTGGAATCGTTTCACAGCTCACGCCGCCTGGAACACCTCAGCGAAACGGTGTGTC
Organism: Triticum aestivum; assembly: GCF_018294505.1. Lineage (NCBI taxonomy): Eukaryota > Viridiplantae > Streptophyta > Magnoliopsida > Poales > Poaceae > Triticum > Triticum aestivum. The sequence goes on along the minus strand of NC_057798.1, from coordinate 645,264,420 downwards.
CGAACATCGTAATCGCACTCTATTGGATATGATGCGGTCTATGATGTCTCTTACCGATTTACCGCTATCATTTTGGGGATACGCTCTAGAGACAGCTACATTCACTTTAAATAGGGCACCGTCTAAATCCGTTGAGACGACACCGTATGAATTATGGTTTGGAAAGAAACCTAAGCTGTCGTTTCTAAAAGTTTGGGGATGCGAAGCTTATGTCAAGAAACTTCAACCTGAAAAGCTCGAACCCAAGTCGGAAAAATGCGTATTCATAGGATACCCTAAGGAAACTGTAGGGTATACCTTCTACTTAAGATCCGAAGGCAAGATCTTTGTTGCCAAGAACGGATGCTTTCTGGAAAAAGAGTTTCTCTCGAAAGAAGTAAGTGGGAGGAAAGTAGAACTCGATGAAGTACTACCTCTTGAGCGGGATAGTGACGCAGCACAGGAAACCGTTCCTGTGATGCCCACACCAACTGAAGAGGAAAACCATGATAATGATCAAGGTACTTCGGATCAAGTTACTGCTGAACTTCGTAGGTCCACAAGGACACGTTCCGCACCAGAGTGGTACGGCAACCCTGTCCTGGAAATCATGTTGTTAGACAACAATGAACCTTCGAACTATGAAGAAGCAATGGCGGGCCCGGATTCCAACAAATGGCTTGAAGCCATGAAATCCGAGATAGAATCCATGTATGAAAACAAAGTATGGACTTTGACAGACTTGCGCGATGATCGGCGAGCGATAGAAAACAAATGGATCTTTAAGAAGAAGACGGACGCGGATGGTAATGTTACCATCTATAAAGCTCGACTTGTCGCTAAGGGTTATCGACAGGTTCAAGGGATTGACTACGACGAGACATTCTCTCCCGTAGCGAAGCTAAAGTCCGTCCGAATCATGTTAGCAATTGCTGCATACTATGATTATGAGATATGGCAGATGGACGTCAAAACAGCATTCCTTAACGGGCATCTTAAGGAAGAACTGTATATGATGCAGCCGGAAGGTTTTGTCGATCCTCGGAACGCTAACAAAGTATGCAAGCTCCAGCGATCCATTTATGGACTGGTGCAAGCATCTCGGAGTTGGAACATTCGCTTTGATGAGATGATCAAAGCGTTTGGGTTTATGCAGACTTATGGAGAAGCCTGCGTTTACAAGAAAGTGAGTGGGAGCTCTGTAGCATTTCTCATATTATATGTAGATGACATACTCCTGATGGGAAATAATATAGAATTTCTGGACAGCATTAAGGCCTACTTGAATAAGTGTTTTTCAATGAAGGACCTTGGAGAAGCTGCTTATATATTAGGCATCAAGATCTATAGAGATAGATCGAGACGCCTCATAGGTCTTTCACAAAGTACATACCTTGATAAAATTTTGAAGAGATTCAGAATGGATCAGTCCAAGAAGGGGTTCTTGCCTATGTTACAAGGTATGAGACTGAGCTCAGCTCAGTCACCGACCACGGCAAAAGATAAAGAAGAGATGAGTGTCATCCCCTATGCTTCAGCCATAGGATCTATTATGTATGCCATGCTGTGTACCAGACCCGATGTAAACCTTGCCGTAAGTTTGGTAGCAAGATACCAAAGTAATCCCGGCAAGGAACACTGGACAGCGGTCAAGAATATCCTGAAGTACCTGAAAAGGACGAAGGACATGTTTCTCGTTTATGGAGGAGACGAAGAGCTCGTCGTAAAGGGTTACGTCGACGCTAGCTTCGACTCAGATCTGGATGACTCTAAGTCACAAACCGGATACGTGTATATGTTGAATGGTGGAGCAGTAAGCTGGTGCAGCTGCAAGCAGAGCGTCGTGGCGGGATCTACGCGTGAAGCGGAGTACATGGCAGCCTCGGAGGCAGCACATGAAGCGATTTGGGTGAAGGAGTTCATCACCGACCTAGGAGTCATACCCAATGCGTCGGGGCCGATCAAACTCTTCTGTGACAACACTGGAGCTATTGCCCTCGCAAAGGAGCCCAGGTTTCACAAGAAGACCAGGCACATCAAGCGTCGTTTCAACTCCATCCGTGAAAATGTTCAAGATGGAGACATAGAGATTTGCAAAGTGCACACGGATCTGAATGTCGCAGATCCGCTGACTAAACCTCTCTCGCGTGCAAAACATGATCAACACCAGAACTCTATGGGTGTTCGATTCATCACAATGTAACTAGATTGGTGACTCTAGTGCAAGTGGGAGACTGTTGGAAATATGCCCTAGAGGCAATAATAAAAGTATTATTATATTTCATTGTTCATGATAATTGTCTTTTATTCATGCTATAACTGTGTTATCCGGAAATCGTAATACACGTGTGAATAAATAGACCTCAATATGTCCCTAGTGAGCCTCTAGTTGACTAGCTCGTTGTGATCAACAGATAGTCATGATTTCCTGGCTATGGACATTGGATGTCGTTGATAACGGGATCACATCATTAGGAGAATGATGTGATGGACAAGACCCAATCCTAAGCATAGCACAAAGGTCGTTTAGTTCGTTTGCTAGAGCTTTGCCAATGTCAAGTATCTCTTCCTTAGACCATGAGATCGTGTAACTCCCGGATACCGTAGGAGTGCCTTGGGTGTATCAAACGTCACAACGTAACTGGGTGACTATAAAGGTGCATTACAGGTATCTCCGAAAGTAGCTGTTGGGTTGACACGGATCGAGACTGGGATTTGTCACTCCGTATGACGGAGAGGTATCTCTGGGCCCACTCGGTAATGCATCATCATAATGAGCTCAATGTGACCAAGGTGTTGGACACGGGATCATGCATTACAGTACGAGTAAAGTGACTTGCCGGTAACGAGACTGAACAAGGTATTGGGATACCGACGATCGAGTCTCGGGCAAGTAACGTACCGATTGACAAAGGGAATTGCATACAGGGTTTGATCGAATCCTCGACATCGTGGTTCATCCGATGACAACATCGAGGAGCATGTGGGAGCCATCATGGGTATCCAGATCCCGCTGATGGTTATTGACTGAGAGCGTCTCGGTCATGTCTGCATGTCTCCCGAACCCGTAGGGTCTACACACTTAAGGTTCGGTGACGCTAGGGTTATGAAGATATGTATATGCAGAAACCCGAATTTTGTTCGGAGTCCCGGATGAGATCCCGGACGTCACGAGGAGTTCCGGAATGGTCCGGAGGTAAAGAATCATATATAGGAAGTGCTATTTCGGGCATCGGGACAAGTTTCGGGGTTATCGGTATTGTACCGGGACCACCGGAAGGGTCCCGGGGGTCCACCGGGTGGGGCCACCTGTCCTGGGGGGCCACATGGTCTGTAGGGGTGCGCCTTGGCCATCATGGGCCAAGGGCACCAGCCCCTATAGGCCCATGCGCCTAGGGTTTCCCCCTAGGAGGAGTCCTAGTGGTGGAAGGCACCCCTAGGTGCCTTGGGGGGGAGGGAAACCTCCCCTAGGCCGCCCCCCCCTAGTAGATCTCATCTACTAGGGCCGGCGCCCCCCTGGCACCCCTATATATAGTGGGGGAGAGGAGGGACTTCAGACACCAGCCCCTGGCGCCTCCACCTCCCCCCATTACGTCTCTCCCTCGTAGTCTCGGCGAAGCCCTGCTGCTGTGACGCCCTGCATCCACCACCACGCCGTCGTGCTGCTGGATCTTCATCAACCTCTCCTTCCCCCTTGCTGGATCAAGAAGGAGGAGACGTCTCCCGTCCCGTACGTGTGTTGAACGCGGAGGTGCCGTCCGTTCGGCGCTGGTCATCGGTGATTTGGATCACGTCGAGTACGACTACATCATCACCTTGCAAGCTTCCGCACGCGATCTACAAGTGGTATGTAGATGCAAACTCTCTCCCTAGACTCGTTGCTTAGATGAACTCATAGATGGATCTTGGTGAAACCGTAGGAAAAATTTTAATTTTCTGCAACGTTCCCCAACAGTGGCATCATGAGCTAGGTCTATGCGTAGTTCCCTTTGCACGAGTAGAACACAACTTTGTTGTGGGCGTGGATTTTGTCATCTTACTTGCCTCTACTAGTCTTTTCTTGCTCAACGGTATTGTGGGATGAAGCGGCCCGGACCAACCTTACACGTACACTTACGTGAGACCGGTTCCACCGACTGACATGCACAAGTTGCATAAGGTGGCTGGCGGGTGTCTGTCTCTCCCACCTTAGTTGGAGCGGAATCGATGAACAGGGCCCTTATGAAGGGTAAATAGAAGTTGACAAAATCACGTTGTGGTGATTCGTAGGTAAGAAAACATTCTTGCTAGAACCCAATTGCAGCCACGTAAAAGATGCAACAACAATTAGAGGACGTCTAACTTGTTTTTGCAGCGATTGATCATGTGATGTGATATGGCCAGAAGTTGTGATGAATGATGAATTGTGATGTATGAGATCATGTTCTTTGTAATAGGATTCACGACTTGCATGTCGATGAGTATGACAACCGGCAGGAGCCATAGGAGTTGTCATTATTTTTTGTATGACCTGCGTGTCATTGAATAACGTCATGTAAACTACTTTACTTTATTGCTAAACGTTAGTCATAGAAGTAGAAGTAGTCGTTGGCGTGACTACTTCATGAAGACACGATGATGGAGATCATGATGATGGAGATCATGGTGTCAAGCCGGTGACAAGATGATCATGGAGCCCCGAAGATGAAGATCAATGGAGCTATATGATATTGGCCATATCATGTCACAACTATATAATTGCATGTGATGTTTATTATGTATTATGCATCTTGTTTACTTAGGACGACGGTAGTAAATAAGATGATCCCTTATAAAAATTTCAAGAAGTGTTCTCCCCTAACTGTGCACCGTTGCTACAGTTTGTCGTTTCTAAGCACCACGTGATGATCGGGTGTGATGGATTCTTACGTTCACATACAACGGGTGTAAGACAATTTTACACAGCGAAAACACTTAGGGTTAACTTGACGAGCCTAGCATGTGCAGACATGGCCTCGGAACACGGAGACCGAAAGGTCGAACACGAGTCGTATGGAAGATACGATCAACATGAAAATGTTCACCGACGATGACTAGTCCGTCTCACGTGATGATCGGACACGGGCTAGTCGACTCGGATCGTGTAACACTTAGATGACTAAAGGGATGTCTAATCTAAGTGGGAGTTCATAATTTGATTAGAACTTTATTATCATGAACTTAGTCTAAAACCTTTGCAAATATGTCTTGTAGATCAATGGCCAACGCTAATGTCAACATGAACTTCAACGCGTTCCTAGAGAAAACCAAGCTGAAAGATGATGGCAGCAACTATACGGACTGGGTCCGGAACCTGAGGATCATCCTCATAGCTGCCAGGAAACAATATGTCCTAGAAGGACCGCTAGGTGACGCTCCCGTCCCAGAGAACCAAGACATTATGAATGCTTGGCAGTCTCGCGCTGATGATTACTCCCTCGTTCAGTGCGGCATGCTTTACAGCTTAGAACCGGGGCTCCAAAAGCGTTTTGAGCATCATAGAGCATATGAGATGTTCGAAGAGCTGAAACTAGTTTTCCAAGCTCATGCCCGGGTCGAGAGATATGATGTCTCCGACAAGTTCTATAGTTGTAAGATGGAGGAAAACAGTTCTGTCAGTGAGCACATCCTGAAGATGTCTGGGTTGCACAACCGTATGACCCAGCTGAACATTAACCTCCCAGATGAGGTGGTCATTGACAGAATCCTCCAGTCGCTCCCACCAAGCTACAAGAGCTTTGTGATGAACTACAACATGCAGGGAATGGAAAAGACCATTCCTGAAGTGTTCTCGATGCTGAAGTCAGCAGAGGCTGAAATCAAGAAAGAACATCAAGTGTTGATGGTCAATAAGACCACTAAGTTCAAGAAGGGCAAGGGTAAGACGAACTTCAAGAAGGACGGCAAAGATGTTGCCGCGCCTGGTAAGCCAGTTACGGGGAAGAAGTCAAAGAATGGACCCAAGCCTGAGACTGAGTGCTTTTATTGCAAGGGGAAGGGTCACTGGAAGCGGAACTGCCCCAAATACTTAGCGGATAAGAAGGCCGGCAACACCAAAGGTATATTTGATATACATGTGATTGATGTGTACCTTACCAGTACTCGTAGTAACTCCTGGGTATTTGATACCGGTGCCGTTGCTCATATTTGTAACTCACAGCAGGAGCTGCGGAATAAACGGAGACCGGCGAAGGACGAGGTGACGATGCGCGTCGGGAATGGTTCCAGAGTCGATGTGATCGCCGTCGGCACGCTGCCTCTACATTTACCTACGGGATTAGTTTTGAACCTTAATAATTGTTATTTAGTGCCAAGTTTGAGCATGAACATTGTATCTGGATCTCGTTTAATACGAGATGGCTACTCATTTAAGTCTGAGAATAATGGTTGTTCGATTTATATGAGAGATATGTTTTATGGTCATGCTCCGATGGTCAATGGTTTATTCTTAATGAATCTCGAGCGTAATATTACACATGTTCATAGTGTAGATGCCAAAAGATTTAAAATTGATAACGATAGTCCCACATACTTGTGGCACTGCCGCCTTGGTCACATTGGTGTCAAGCGCATGAAGAAGCTCCATGCCGATGGACTTTTAGAGTCTCTTGATTATGAATCATTTGACACGTGCGAACCATGCCTCTTGGGCAAAATGACCAAGACTCCGTTCTCCGGAACAATGGAGCGAGCAACCAACTTGTTGGAAATCATACATACCGATGTGTGCGGTCCAATGAGCGTTGAGGCTCGCGGAGGATATCGTTATGTTCTCACTCTCACAGATGACTTGAGTAGATATGGGTATGTCTACTTAATGAAACACAAGTCTGAGACCTTTGAAAAGTTCAAGGAATTTCAGAATGAGGTGGAGAATCAACGTGACCGAAAGATAAAATTCTTACGATCAGATCGTGGAGGAGAATACTTAAGTCACGAATTTGGTACACACTTAAAGAAATGTGGAATCGTTTCACAGCTCACGCCGCCTGGAACACCTCAACGAAACGGTGTGTCCGAACGTCGTAATCGCACTCTATTGGATATGGTGCGGTCTATGATGTCTCTTACCGATTTACCGCTATCATTTTGGGGATACGCTCTAGAGACAGCTACATTCACTTTAAATAGGGCACCGTCTAAATCCGTTGAGACGACACCGTATGAATTATGGTTTGGAAAGAAACCTAAGCTGTCGTTTCTAAAAGTTTGGGGATGCGAAGCTTATGTCAAGAAACTTCAACCTGAAAAGCTCGAACCCAAGTCGGAAAAATGCGTATTCATAGGATACCCTAAGGAAACTGTAGGGTATACCTTCTACTTAAGATCCGAAGGCAAGATCTTTGTTGCCAAGAACGGATGGTTTCTGGAAAAAGAGTTTCTCTCGAAAGAAGTAAGTGGGAGGAAAGTAGAACTCGATGAAGTACTACCTCTTGAGCGGGATAGTGACGCAGCACAGGAAACCGTTCCTGTGATGCCCACACCAACTGAAGAGGAAAACCATGATAATGATCAAGGTACTTCGGATCAAGTTACTGCTGAACTTCATAGGTCCACAAGGACACGTTCCGCACCAGAGTGGTACGGCAACCCTGTCCTGGAAATCATGTTGTTAGACAACAATGAACCTTCGAACTATGAAGAAGCAATGGCGGGCCCGGATTCCAACAAATGGCTTGAAGCCATGAAATCCGAGATAGAATCCATGTATGAAAACAAAGTATGGACTTTGACAGACTTGCTCGATGATCGGTGAGCGATAGAAAACAAATGGATCTTTAAGAAGAAGACAGACGTGGATGGTAATGTTACCATCTATAAAGCTCGACTTGTCGCTAAGGGTTATCGACAGGTTCAAGGGATTGACTACGACGAGACATTCTCTCCCGTAGCGAAGCTAAAGTCCGTCGGAATCATGTTAGCAATTGCCGCATACTATGATTATGAGATATGGCAGATGGACGTCAAAACAGCATTCCTTAACGGGCATCTTAAGGAAGAACTGTATATGATGCAGCCGGAAGGTTTTGTCGATCCTCGGAACGCTAACAAAGTATGCAAGCTCCAGCGATCCATTTAGGGACTGGTGCAAGCATCTCGGAGTTGAAACATTCGCTTTGATGAGATGATCAAAGCGTTTGGGTTTATGCAGACTTATGGAGAAGCCTGCGTTTACAAGAAAGTGAGTGGGAGCTCTGTAGCATTTCTCATATTATATGTGGATGACATACTCCTGATGGGAAATAATATAGAATTTCTGGACAGCATTAAGGCCTACTTGAATAAGTGTTTTTCAATGAAGGACCTTGGAGAAGCTGCTTATATATTAGGCATCAAGATCTATAGAGATAGATCGAGACGCCTCATAGGTCTTTCACAAAGCACATACCTTGATAAGATTTTGAAGAGATTCAGAATGGATCAGTCCAAGAAGGGGTTCTTGCCTATGTTACAAGGTATGAGACTGAGCTCAGCTCAGTCACCGACCACGGCAAAAGATAAAGAAGAGATGAGTGTCATCCCCTATGCTTCAGCCATAGGATCTATTATGTATGCCATGCTGTGTACCAGACCCGATGTAAACCTTGCCGTAAGTTTGGTAGCAAGATACCAAAGTAATCCCGGCAAGGAACACTGGACAGCGGTCAAGAATATCCTGAAGTACCTGAAAAGGACAAAGGACATGTTTCTCGTTTATGGAGGAGACGAAGAGCTCGTCGTAAAGGGTTACGTCAACGCTAGCTTCGACTCAGATCTGGATGACTCTAAGTCACAAACCGGATACGTGTATATGTTGAATGGTGGAGCAGTAAGCTGGTGCAGCTGCAAGCAGAGCGTCGTGGCGGGATCTACATGTGAAGCGGAGTACATGGCAGCCTCGGAGGCAGCACATGAAGCGATTTGGGTGAAGGAATTCATCACCGACCTAGGAGTCATACCCAATGCGTCGGGGCCGATCAAACTCTTCTATGACAACACTGGAACTATTGCCCTCGCAAAGGAGCCCAGGTTTCACAAGAAGACCAGGCACATCAAGCGTCGTTTCAACTCCATCCGTGAAAATGTTCAAGATGGAGACATAGAGATTTGCAAAGTGCACACGGATCTGAATGTCGCAGATCCGCTGACTAAACCTCTCTCGCGTGCAAAACATGATCAACACCAGAACTCTATGGGTGTTCGATTCATCAAAATGTAACTAGATTGGTGACTCTAGTGCAAGTGGGAGACTGTTGGAAATATGCCCTAGAGGCAATAATAAAAGTATTATTATATTTCATTGTTCATGATAATTGTCTTTTATTCATGCTATAACTGTATTATCCGGAAATCGTAATACACGTGTGAATACTTAGACCACACTATGTCCCTGGTAAGCCTCTAGTTGACCAGCTCGTTGTGATCAACAGATAGTCATGGTTTCCTGACTATGGACATTGGATGTCGTTGATAACGGGATCACATCATTAGGAGAATGATGTGATGGACAAGACCCAATCCTAAGCATAGCATAAAAGATCGTGTAGTTCGTTTTGCTAGAGCTTTGCAAGTGTCAAGTATCTCTTCCTTCGACCATGAGATCGTGTAACTCCCGGATACCGTAAGAGTGCCTTGGGTGTATCAAACGTCACAACGTAACTGGGTGACTATAAAGGTGCATTACAGGTATCTCCGAAAGTAGCTGTTGGGTTGACACGGATCGAGACTGGGATTTGTCACTCCGTATGACGGAGAGGTATCTCTGGGCCCACTCGCTAATGCATCATCATATTGAGCTCAATGTGACCAAGGTGTTGGACACGGGATCATGCATTACAGTACGAGTAAAGTGACTTGCCGGTAACGAGACTGAACAAGGTATTGGGATACCGACGATCGAGTCTCGGGCAAGTAACGTACCGATTGACAAAGGGAATTGCATACAGGGTTTGATCGAATCCTCGACATCGTGGTTCATCCGATGACAACATCGAGGAGCATGTGGGAGCCATCATGGGTATCCAGATCCCGCTGATGGTTATTGACTGAGAGCGTCTCGGTCATGTCTGCATGTCTCCCGAACCCGTAGGGTCTACACACTTAAGGTTCGGTGACGCTAGGGTTATGAAGATATGTATATGCAGAAACCCGAATTTTGTTCGGAGTCCCGGATGAGATCCCGGACGTCACGAGGAGTTCCGGAATGGTCCGGAGGTAAAGAATTATATATAGGAAGTGCTATTTCGGGCATCGGGACAAGTTTCGGGGTTATCGGTATTGTACCGGGACCACCGGAAGGGTCCCGGGGGTCCACCGGGTGGGGCCACCTGTCCCGGGGGGCCACATGGTCTGTAGGTGGTGCGCCTTGGCCATCATGGGCCAAGGGCACCAGCCCCTATAGGCCCATGCGCCTAGGGTTTCCCCCTAGGAGGAGTCCTAGTGGTGGAAGGCACCCCTAGGTGCCTTGGGGGGGAGGGAAACCTCCCCTAGGCCGCCGCCCCCCCCTAGTAGATCTCATCTACTAGGGCCGGCGCCCCCCTGGCACCCCTATATATAGTGGGGGAGAGGAGGGACTTGATACACCAGCCACTGGCGCCTCCACCTCCCCCCGTTACGTCTCTCCCTCGTAGTCTCGGCGAAGCCCTACTGCTGTGACGCCCTGCATCCACCACCACGCCGTCGTGCTGCTGGATCTTCATCAACCTCTCCTTCCCCCTTGCTGGATCAAGAAGGAGGAGACGTCTCCTGTCCCGTACGTGTGTTGAACGCGGAGGTGCCGTCCGTTCGGCGCTGGTCATCGGTGATTTGGATCACGTCGAGTACGACTACATCATCACCTTGCAAGCTTCCGCATGCGATCTACAAGTGGTATGTAGATGCAAACTCTCTCCCTAGACTCGTTGATTAGATGAACTCATAGATGGATCTTGGTGAAACCGTAGGAAAAATTTTAATTTTCTGCAACGTTCCCCAACAGTGGTATCAGAGCTAGGTCTATGCGTAGTTCTCTTTGCACGAGTATTGTGGGATGAAGCGGCCCGGACCAACCTTACACGTACGCTTACGTGAGACCGGTTCCACCGACTGACATGCACAAGTTGCATAAGGTGGCTGGCGGGTGTCTGTCTCTCCCACCTTAGTTGGAGCGGAATCGATGAACAGGGCCCTTATGAAGGGTAAATAGAAGTTGACAAAATCACGTTGTGGTGATTCGTAGGTAAGAAAACGTTCTTGCTAGAACCCAATTGCAGCCACGTAAAAGATGCAACAACAATTAGAGGACGTCTAACTTGTTTTTGCAGCGATTGATCATGTGATGTGATATGGCCAGAAGTTGTGATGAATGATGAATTGTGATGTATGAGATCATGTTCTTTGTAATAGGATTCACGACTTGCATGTCGATGAGTATGACAACCGGCAGGAGCCATAGGAGTTGTCATTATTTTTTGTATGACCTGCGTGTCATTGAATAACGTCATGTAAACTACTTTACTTTATTGCTAAACGTTAGTCATAGAAGTAGAAGTAGTCGTTGGCGTGACAACTTCATGAAGATACGATGATGGAGATCATGATGATGGAGATCATGGTGTCAAGCCGATGACAAGATGATCATGGAGCCCCGAAGATGAAGATCAATGGAGCTATATGATATTGGCCATATCATGTCACAACTATATAATTGCATGTGATGTTTATTATGTATTATGCATCTTGTTTACTTAGGACGACGGTAGTAAATAAGATGATCCCTTATAAAATTTCAAGAAGTGTTCTCCCCTAACTGTGCACCGTTGCTACAGTTCGTCGTTTCTAAGCACCACGTGATGATCGGGTGTGATGGATTCTTACGTTCACATACAACGGGTGTAAGACAGTTTTACACAGCGAAAACACTTAGGGTTAACTTGACGAGCCTAGCATGTGCAGACATGGCCTCGGAACACGGAGACCGAAAGGTCGAACACGAGTCATATGGAAGATACGATCAACATGAAAATGTTCACCGACGATGACTAGTCCGTCTCACGTGATGATCGGACACGGGCTAGTCGACTCGGATCGTGTAACACTTAGATGACTAAAGGGATGTCTAATCTAAGTGGGAGTTCATAATTTGATTAGAACTTTATTATCATGAACTTAGTCTAAAACCTTTGCAAATATGTCTTGTAGATCAATGGCCAACGCTAATGTCAACATGAACTTCAACGCGTTCCTAGAGAAAACCAAGCTGAAAGATGATGGAAGCAACTATACGGACTGGGTCCGGAACCTGAGGATCATCCTCATAGCTGCCAGGAAACAATATGTCCTAGAAGGACCGCTAGGTGACGCTCCCGTCCCAGAGAACCAAGACATTATGAATGCTTGGCAGTCTCGCGCTGATGATTACTCCCTCGTTCAGTGCGGCATGCTTTACAGCTTAGAACCGGGGCTCCAAAAGCGTTTTGAGCATCACGGAGCATATGAGATGTTCGAAGAGCTGAAACTAGTTTTCCAAGCTCATGCCCGGGTCGAGAGATATGATGTCTCCGACAAGTTCTATAGTTGTAAGATGGAGGAAAACAGTTCTGTCAGTGAGCACATCCTGAAGATGTCTGGGTTGCACAACCATATGACCCAGCTGAACATTAACCTCCCAGATGAGGCGGTCATTGACAGAATCCTCCAGTCGCTCCCACCAAGCTACAAGAGCTTTGTGATGAACTACAACATGCAGGGAATGGAAAAGACCATTCCTGAAGTGTTCTCGATGCTGAAGTCAGCAGAGGCTGAAATCAAGAAAGAACATCAAGTGTTGATGGTCAATAAGACCACTAAGTTCAAGAAGGGCAAGGGTAAGAAGAACTTCAAGAAGGACGGCAAAGATGTTGCCGCGCCTGGTAAGCCAGTTACCGGGAAGAAGTCAAAGAATGGACCCAAGCCTGAGACTGAGTGCTTTTATTGCAAGGGGAAGGGTCACTGGAAGCGGAACTGCCCCAAATACTTAGCGGATAAGAAGGCCGGCAACACCAAAGGTATATTTGATATACATGTGATTGATGTGTACCTTACCAGTACTCGTAGTAACTCCTGGGTATTTGATACCGGTGCCGTTGCTCATATTTGTTACTCACAGCAGGAGCTGCGGAATAAACGGAGACTGGAAAAGGACGAGGTGACGATGCGCGTCGGGAATGGTTCCAGAGTCGATGTGATCGCCGTCGGCACGCTGCCTCTACATTTACCTACGGGATTAGTTTTGAACCTTAATAATTGTTATTTAGTGCCAAGTTTGAGCATGAACATTGTATCTGGATCTCGTTTAATACGAGATGGCTACTCATTTAAGTCTGAGAATAATGGTTGTTCGATTTATATGAGAGATATGTTTTATGGTCATGCTCCGATGGTCAATGGTTTATTCTTAATGAATCTCGAGCGTAATATTACACATGTTCATAGTGTAGATGCCAAAAGATTTAAAGTTGATAACGATAGTCCCACATACTTGTGGCACTGCCGCCTTGGTCACATTGGTGTCAAGCGCATGAAGAAGCTCCATGCCGATGGACTTTTAGAGTCTCTTGATTATGAATTGTTTGACACGTGCGAACCATGCCTCTTGGGCAAAATGACCAAGACTCCGTTCTCCGGAACAATGGAGCGAGCAACCAACTTGTTGGAAATCATACATACCGATGTGTGCGGTCCAATGAGCGTTGAGGCTCGCGGAGGATATCGTTATGTTCTCACTCTCACAGATGACTTGAGTAGATATGGGTATGTATACTTAATGAAACACAAGTCTAAGACCTTTGAAAAGTTCAAGGAATTTCAGAATGAGGTGGAGAATCAACGTGACCGAAAGATAAAATTCTTACGATCAGATCGTGGAGGAGAATACTTAAGTCACGAATTTGGTACACACTTAAAGAAATGTGGAATCGTTTCACAGCTCACGCCGCCTGGAACACCTCAGCGAAACGGTGTGTCCGAACGTCGGAATCGCACTCTATTGGATATGGTGCGGTCTATGATGTCTCTTACCGATTTACCGCTATCATTTTGGGGATACGCTCTAGAGACAGCTACATTCACTTTAAATAGGGCACCGTCTAAATCCGTTGAGACGACACCGTATGAATTATGGTTTGGAAAGAAACCTAAGCTGTCGTTTCTAAAAGTTTGGGGATGCGAAGCTTATGTCAAGAAACTTCAACCTGAAAAGCTCGAACCCAAGTCGGAAAAATGCGTATTCATAGGATACCCTAAGGAAACTGTAGGGTATACCTTCTACTTAAGATCCGAAGGCAAGATCTTTGTTGCCAAGAACGGATGCTTTCTGGAAAAAGAGTTTCTCTCGAAATAAGTAAGTGGGAGGAAAGTAGAACTCGATGAAGTACTACCTCTTGAGCGGGATAGTGACGCAGCACAGGAAACCATTCCTGTGATGCCCACACCAACTGAAGAGGAAAACCATGATAATGATCAAGGTACTTCGGATCAAGTTACTGCTGAACTTCGTAGGTCCACAAGGACACGTTCCGCACCAGAGTGGTACGGCAACCCTGTCCTGGAAATCATGTTGTTAGACAACAATGAACCTTCGAACTATGAAGAAGCAATGGCGGGCCCGGATTCCAACAAATGGCTTGAAGCCATGAAATCCGAGATAGAATCCATGTATGAAAACAAAGTATGGACTTTGACAGACTTGCCCGATGATCGGCGAGCGATAGAAAACAAATGGATCTTTAAGAAGAAGACGGACGCGGATGGTAATGTTACCATCTATAAAGCTCGACTTGTCGCTAAGGGTTATCGACAGGTTCAAGGGATTGACTACGACGAGACATTCTCTCCCGTAGCAAAGCTAAAGTCCGTCCGAATCATGTTAGCAATTGCCGCATACTATGATTATGAGATATGGCAGATGGACGTCAAAACAGCATTCCTTAACGGGCATCTTAAGGAAGAACTGTATATGATGCAGCCGGAAGGTTTTGTCGATCCGCGGAACGCTAACAAAGTATGCAAGCTCCAGCGATCCATTTATGGACTGGTGCAAGCATCTTGGAGTTGGAACATTCGCTTTGATGAGATGATCAAAGCGTTTGGGTTTATGCAGACTTATGGAGAAGCCTGCGTTTACAAGAAAGTGAGTGGGAGCTCTGTAGCATTTCTCATATTATATGTAGATGACATACTCCTGATGGGAAATAATATAGAATTTCTGGACAGCATTAAGGCCTACTTGAATAAGTGTTTTTCAATGAAGGACCTTGGAGAAGCTGCTTATATATTAGGCATCAAGATCTATAGAGATAGATCGAGACGCCTCATAGGTCTTTCACAAAGCACATACCTTGATAAGATTTTGAAGAGATTCAGAATGGATCAGTCCAAGAAGGGGTTCTTGCCTATGTTACAAGGTATGAGACTGAGCTTAGCTCAGTCACCGACCACGGCAAAAGATAAAGAAGAGATGAGTGTCATCCCCTATGCTTCAGCCATAGGATCTATTATGTATGCCATGCTGTGTACCAGACCCGATGTAAACCTTGCCGTAAGTTTGGTAGCAAGATACCAAAGTAATCCCGGCAAGGAACACTGGACAGCGGTCAAGAATATCCTGAAGTACCTGAAAAGGACGAAGGACATGTTTCTCGTTTATGGAGGAGACGAAGAGCTCGTCGTAAAGGGTTACGTCGACGCTAGCTTCGACTCAGATCTGGATGACTCTAAGTCACAAACCGGATACGTGTATGTGTTGAATGGTGGAGCAGTAAGCTGGTGCAGCTGCAAGCAGAGCGTCGTGGCGGGATCTACGTGTGAAGCGGAGTACATGGCAGCCTCGGAGGCAGCACATGAAGCGATTTGGGTGAAGGAGTTCATCACCGACCTAGGAGTCATACCCAATGCGTCGGGGCCGATCAAACTCTTCTGTGACAACACTGGAGCTATTGCCCTCGCAAAGGAGCCCAGGTTTCACAAGAAGACCAGGCACATCAAGCGTCGTTTCAACTCCATCCGTGAAAATGTTCAAGATGGAGACATAGAGATTTGCAAAGTGCACACGGATCTGAATGTCGCAGATCCGCTGACTAAACCTCTCTCGCGTGCAAAACATGATCAACACCAGAACTCTATGGGTGTTCGATTCATCACAATGTAACTAGATTGGTGACTCTAGTGCAAGTGGGAGACTGTTGGAAATATGCCCTAGAGGCAATAATAAAAGTATTATTATATTTCATTGTTCATGATAATTGTCTTTTATTCATGCTATAACTGTATTATCCGGAAATCGTAATACACGTGTGAATACTTAGACTACACTATGTCCCTGGTAAGCCTCTAGTTGACCAGCTCGTTGTGATCAACAGATAGTCATGGTTTCCTGACTATGGACATTGGATGTCGTTGATAACGGGATCACATCATTAGGAGAATGATGTGATGGACAAGACCCAATCCTAAGCATAGCATAAAAGATCGTGTAGTTCGTTTTGCTAGAGCTTTGCAAGTGTCAAGTATCTCTTCCTTCGACCATGAGATCGTGTAACTCCCGGATACCGTAAGAGTGCCTTGGGTGTATCAAACGTCAGAACATAACTGGGTGACTATAAAGGTGCATTACAGGTATCTCCGAAAGTAGCTGTTGGGTTGACACGGATCGAGACTGGGATTTGTCACTCCGTATGACGGAGAGGTATCTCTGGGCCCACTCGGTAATGCATCATCATATTGAGCTCAATGTGACCAAGGTGTTGGACACGGGATCATGCATTACGGTACGAGTAAAGTGACTTGCCAGTAACGAGACTGAACAAGGTATTGGGATACCGACGATCGAGTCTCGGGCAAGTAACGTACCGATTGACAAAGGGAATTGCATACAGGGTTTGATCGAATCCTCGACATAGTGGTTCATCCGATGACAACATCGAGGAGCATGTGGGAGCCATCATGGGTATCCAGATCCCGCTGATGGTTATTGACTGAGAGCGTCTCGGTCCTGTCTGCATGTCTCCCGAACCCGTAGGGTCTACACACTTAAGGTTCGGTGACGCTAGGGTTATGAAGATATGTATATGCAGAAACCCGAATTTTGTTCGGAGTCCCGGATGAGATCCCGGACGTCACGAGGAGTTCCGAAATGGTCCGGAGGTAAAGAATTATATATAGGAAGTGCTATTTCGGGCATCGGGACAAGTTTTGGGGTTATCGGTATTGTACCGGGACCACCGGAAGGGTCCCGGGGGTCCACAGGGTGGGGCCACCTGTCCCGGGGGGCCACATGGGCTGTAGGGGGTGCGCCTTGGCCATCATGGGCCAAGGGCACCAGCCCCTATAGGCCCATGCGCCTAGGGTTTCCCCCTAGGAGGAGTCCTAGTGGTGGAAGGCACCCCTAGGTGCCTTGGGGGGGAGGGAAACCTCCCCTAGGCCGCCGCCCCCCCTAGTAGATCTCATCTACTAGGGCCGGCGCCCCCCTGGCACCCCTATATATAGTGGGGGAGAGGAGGGACTTGATACACCAGCCCCTGGCGCCTCCAGCTCCCCCCGTTACGTCTCTCCCTCGTAGTCTCGGCGAAGCCCTGCTGCTGTGACGCCCTGCATCCACCACCACGCCGTCGTGCTGCTGGATCTTCATCAACCTCTCCTTCCCCCTTGCTGGATCAAGAAGGAGGAGACGTCTCCTGTCCCGTACGTGTGTTGAACGCGGAGGTGCCGTCCGTTCGGCGCTGGTCATCGGTGATTTGGATCACGTCGAGTACGACTACATCATCACCTTGCAAGCTTCCGCACGCGATCTACAAGTGGTATGTAGATGCAAACTCTCTCCCTAGACTCGTTGCTTAGATGAACTCATAGATGGATCTTGGTGAAACCGTAGGAAAAATTTTAATTTTCTGCAACGTTCCCCAACAGTGGTATCAGAGCTAGGTCTATGCGTAGTCCTCTTTGCACGAGTAGAACACAACTTTGTTGTGGGCGTGGATTTTGTCATCTTACTTGCCTCTACTACTATTTTCTTGCTCAATGGTATTGTGGGATGAAGCGGCCCGGACCAACCTTACACGTACGCTTACGTGAGACCGGTTCCACCGACTGACATGCACAAGTTGCATAAGGTGGCTGGCGGGTGTCTGTCTCTCCCACCTTAGTTGGAGCGGAATCGATGAACAGGGCCCTTATGAAGGGTAAATAGAAGTTGACAAAATCACGTTGTGGTGATTCGTAGGTAAGAAAACGTTCTTGCTAGAACCCAATTGCAGCCACGTAAAAGATGCAACAACAATTAGAGGACGTCTAACTTGTTTTTGCAGCGATTGATCATGTGATGTGATATGGCCAGAAGTTGTGATGAATGATGAATTGTGATGTATGAGATCATGTTCTTTGTAATAGGATTCACGACTTGCATGTCGATGAGTATGACAACCGGCAGGAGCCATAGGAGTTGTCATTTTTTTTGTATGACCTGCGTGTCATTGAATAACGTCATGTAAACTACTTTACTTTATTGCTAAACGTTAGTCATAGAAGTAGAAGTAGTCGTTGGCGTGACAACTTCATGAAGACACGATGATGGAGATCATGATGATGGAGATCATGGTGTCAAGCCGGTGACAAGATGATCATGGAGCCCCGAAGATGAAGATCAATGGAGCTATATGATATTGGCCATACATGTCACAACTATATAATTGCATGTGATGTTTATTATGTATTATGCATCTTGTTTACTTAGGATGACGGTAGTAAATAAGATGATCCCTTATAAAAATTTCAAGAAGTGTTCTCCCCTAACTGTGCACCGTTGCTATAGTTCGTCGTTTCTAAGCACCACGTGATGATCGGGTGTGATGGATTCTTACGTTCACATACAACGGGTGTAAGACAGTTTTACACAGCGAAAACACTTAGGGTTAACTTGACGAGCCTAGCATGTGCAGACATGGCCTCGGAACACGGAGACCGAAAGGTCGAACACGAGTCATATGGAAGATACGATCAACATGAAAATGTTCACCGACGATGACTAGTCCGTCTCACGTGATGATCGGACACGGGCTAGTCGACTCGGATCGTGTAACACTTAGATGACTAAAGGGATGTCTAATCTAAGTGGGAGTTCATAATTTGATTAGAACTTTATTATCATGAACTTAGTCTAAAACCTTTGCAAATATGTCTTGTAGATCAATGGCCAACGCTAATGTCAACATGAACTTCAACGCGTTCCTAGAGAAAACCAAGCTGAAAGATGATGGCAGCAACTATACGGACTGGGTCCGGAACCTGAGGATCATCCTCATAGCTGCCAGGAAACAATATGTCCTAGAAGGACCGCTAGGTGACGCTCCCGTCCCAGAGAACCAAGACATTATGAATGCTTGGCAGTCTCGCGCTGATGATTACTCCCTCGTTCAGTGCGGCATGCTTTACAGCTTAGAACCGGGGCTCCAAAAGCTTTTGAGCATCACGGAGCATATGAGATGTTCGAAGAGCTGAAACTAGTTTTTCAAGCTCATGCCCGGGTCGAGAGATATGATGTCTCCGACAAGTTCTACAGTTGTAAGATGGAGGAGAACAGTTCTGTCAGTGAGCACATCCTGAAGATGTCTGGGTTGCACAACCGTATGACCCAGCTGAACATTAACCTCCCAGATGAGGCGGTCATTGACAGAATCCTCCAGTCGCTCCCACCAAGCTACAAGAGCTTTGTGATGAACTACAACATGCAGGGAATGGAAAAGACCATTCCTGAAGTGTTCTCGATGCTGAAGTCAGCAGAGGCTGAAATCAAGAAAGAACATCAAGTGTTGATGGTCAATAAGACCACTAAGTTCAAGAAGGGCAAGGGTAAGAAGAACTTCAAGAAGGACGGAAAAGATGTTGCCGCGCCTGGTAAGCCAGTTACCGGGAAGAAGTCAAAGAATGGACCCAAGCCTGAGACTGAGTGCTTTTATTGCAAGGGGAAGGGTCACTGGAAGCGGAACTGCCCCAAATACTTAGCGGATAAGAAGGCCGGCAACACCAAAGGTATATTTGATATACATGTGATTGATGTGTACCTTACCAGTACTCGTAGTAACTCCTGGGTATTTGATACCGGTGCCGTTGCTCATATTTGTAACTCACAGCAGGAGCTGCGGAATAAACGGAGACTGGCGAAGGACGAGGTGACGATGCGCGTCGGGAATGGTTCCAGAGTCGATGTGATCACCGTCGGCACGCTGCCTCTACATTTACCTACGGGATTAGTTTTGAACCTTAATAATTGTTATTTAGTGCCAAGTTTGAGCATGAACATTGTATCTGGATCTCGTTTAATACGAGATGTCTACTCATTTAAGTCTGAGAATAATGGTTGTTCGATTTATATGAGAGATATGTTTTATGGTCATGCTCCGATGGTCAATGGTTTATTCTTAATGAATCTCGAGCGTAATATTACACATGTTCATAGTGTAGATGCCAAAAGATTTAAAGTTGATAACGATAGTCCCACATACTTGTGGCACTGCCGCCTTGGTCACATTGGTGTCAAGCGCATGAAGAAGCTCCATGCCGATGGACTTTTAGAGTCTCTTAATTATGAATCGTTTGACACGTGCGAACCATGCCTCTTGGGCAAAATGACCAAGACTCCGTTCTCCGGAACAATGGAGCGAGCAACCAACTTGTTGGAAATCATACATACCGATGTGTGCGGTCCAATGAGCGTTGAGGCTCGCGGAGGATATCGTTATGTTCTCACTCTCACAGATGACTTGAGTAGATATGGGTATGTCTACTTAATGAAACACAAGTCTGAGACCTTTGAAAAGTTCAAGGAATTTCAGAATGAGGTGGAGAATCAACATGACCAAAAGATAAAATTCTTACGATCAGATCGTGGAGGAGAATACTTAAGTCATGAATTTGGTACACACTTAAAGAAATGTGGAATCGTTTCACAGCTCACGCCGCCTGGAACACCTCAGCGAAACGGCGTGTCCGAACATCGTAATCGCACTCTATTGGATATGGTGCGGTCTATGATGTCTCTTACCGATTTACCGCTATCATTTTGGGGATACGCTCTAGAGACAGCTACATTCACTTTAAATAGGGCACCGTCTAAATCCGTTGAGACGACACCGTATGAATTATGGTTTGGAAAGAAACCTAAGCTGTCGTTTCTAAAAGTTTGGGGATGCGAAGCTTATGTCAAGAAACTTCAACCTGAAAAGCTCGAACCCAAGTCGGAAAAATGCGTATTCATAGGATACCCTAAGGAAACTGTAGGGTATACCTTCTACTTAAGATCCGAAGGCAAGATCTTTGTTGCCAAGAACGGATGGTTTCTGGAAAAAGAGTTTCTCTCGAAAGAAGTAAGTGGGAGGAAAGTAGAACTCGATGAAGTACTACCTCTTGAGCGGGATAGTGACGCAGCACAGGAAACCGTTCCTGTGATGCCCACACCAACTGAAGAGGAAAACCATGATAATGATCAAGGTACTTCGGATCAAGTTACTGCTGAACTTCGTAGGTCCACAAGGACACGTTCCGCACCAGAGTGGTACGGCAACCCTGTCCTGGAAATCATGTTGTTAGACAACAATGAACCTTCGAACTATGAAGAAGCAATGGCGGGCCCGGATTCCAACAAATGGCTTGAAGCCATGAAATCCGAGATAGAATCCATGTATGAAAACAAAGTATGGACTTTGACAGACTTGCCCGATGATCGGCGAGCGATAGAAAACAAATGGATCTTTAAGAAGAAGACGGACGCGGATGGTAATGTTACCATCTATAAAGCTCGACTTGTCGCTAAGGGTTATCGACAGGTTCAAGGGATTGACTACGACGAGACATTCTCTCCCGTAGCGAAGCTAAAGTCCGTCCGAATCATGTTAGCAATTGCCGCATACTATGATTATGAGATATGGCAGATGGACGTCAAAACAGCATTCCTTAACGGGCATCTTAAGGAAGAACAGTATATGATGCAGCCGGAAGGTTTTGTCGATCCTCGGAACGCTAACAAAGTATGCAAGCTCCAGCGATCCATTTATGGACTAGTGCAAGCATCTCGGAGTTGGAACATTCGCTTTGATGAGATGATCAAAGCGTTTGGGTTTATGCAGACTTATGGAGAAGCCTGCGTTTACAAGAAAGTGAGTGGGAGCTCTGTAGCATTTCTCATATTATATGTGGATGACATACTCCTGATGGGAAATAATATAGAATTTCTGGACAGCATTAAGGCCTACTTGAATAAGTGTTTTTCAATGAAGGACCTTGGAGAAGCTGCTTATATATTAGGCATCAAGATCTATAGAGATAGATCGAGACGCCTCATAGGTCTTTCACAAAGCACATACCTTGATAAGATTTTGAAGAGATTCAGAATGGATCAGTCCAAGAAGGGGTTCTTGCCTATGTTACAAGGTATGAGACTAAGCTCAGCTCAGTCACCGACCACGGCAAAAGATAAAGAAGAGATGAGTGTCATCCCCTATGCTTCAGCCATAGGATCTATTATGTATGCCATGCTGTGTACCAGACCCGATGTAAACCTTGCCGTAAGTTTGGTAGCAAGATACCAAAGTAATCCCGGCAAGGAACACTGGACAGCGGTCAAGAATATCCTGAAGTACCTGAAAAGGACGAAGGACATGTTTCTCGTTTATGGAGGAGACGACGAGCTCGTCGTAAAGGGTTACGTCGACGCTAGCTTCGACTCAGATCTGGATGACTCTAAGTCACAAACCGGATACGTGTATATGTTGAATGGTGGAGCAGTAAGCTGGTGCAGCTGCAAGCAGAGCGTCGTGGCGGGATCTACGTGTGAAGCGGAGTACATGGCAGCCTCGGAGGCAGCACATGAAGCGATTTGTGTGAAGGAGTTCATCACCGACCTAGGAGTCATACCCAATGCGTCGGGGCCGATCAAACTCTTCTGTGACAACACTGGAGCTATTGCCCTCGCAAAGGAGCCCAGGTTTCACAAGAAGACCAGGCACATCAAGCGTCGTTTCAAATCCATCCGTGAAAATGTTCAAGATGGAGACATAGAGATTTGCAAAGTGCACACGGATCTGAATGTCGCAGATCCGCTGACTAAACCTCTCTCGCGTGCAAAACATGATCAACACCAGAACTCTATGGGTGTTCGATTCATCACAATGTAACTAGATTGGTGACTCTAGTGCAAGTGGGAGACTGTTGGAAATATGCCCTAGAGGCAATAATAAAAGTATTATTATATTTCATTGTTCATGATAATTGTCTTTTATTCATGCTATAACTGTATTATCCGGAAATCGTAATACACGTGTGAATACTTAGACCACACTATGTCCCTGGTAAGCCTCTAGTTGACCAGCTCGTTGTGATCAACAGATAGTCATGGTTTCCTGACTATGGACATTGGATGTCGTTGATAACGGGATCACATCATTAGGAGAATGATGTGATGGACAAGACCCAATCCTAAGCATAGCATAAAAGATCATGTAGTTCGTTTTGCTAGAGCTTTGCAAGTGTCAAGTATCTCTTCCTTCGACCATGAGATCGTGTAACTCCCGGATACCGTAAGAGTGCCTTGGGTGTATCAAACGTCACAACGTAACTGGGTGACTATAAAGGTGCATTACAGGTATCTCCGAAAGTAGCTGTTGGGTTGACACGGATCGAGACTGGGATTTGTCACTCCGTATGACGGAGAGGTATCTCTGGGCCCACTCAGTAATGCATCATCATATTGAGCTCAATGTGACCAAGGTGTTGGACACGGGATCATGCATTACGGTACGAGTAAAGTGACTTGCCGGTAACGAGACTGAACAAGGTATTGGGATACCGACGATCGAGTCTCGGGCAAGTAACGTACCAATTGACAAAGGGAATTGCGTACAGGGTTTGATCGAATCCTCGACATAGTGGTTCATCCGATGACAACATCGAGGAGCATGTGGGAGCCATCATGGGTATCCAGATCCCGCTGATGGTTATTGACTGAGAGCGTCTCGGTCATGTCTGCATGTCTCCCGAACCCGTAGGGTCTACACACTTAAGGTTCGGTGACGCTAGGGTTATGAAGATATGTATATGCAGAAACCCGAATTTTGTTCGGAGTCCCGGATGAGATCCCGGACGTCACGAGGAGTTCCAGAATGGTCCGGAGGTAAAGAATTATATATAGGAAGTGCTATTTCGGGCATCGGGACAAGTTTCGGGGTTATCGGTATTGTACCGGGACCACCGGAAGGGTCCCGGGGGTCCACCGGGTGGGGTCACCTGTCCAGGGGGGCCACATGGGCTGTAGGGGGTGCGCCTTGGCCATCATGGGCCAAGGGCACCAGCCCCTATAGGCCCATGCGCCTAGGGTTTCCCCCTAGGAGGAGTCCTAGTGGTGGAAGGCACCCCTAGGTGCCTTGGGGGGGGGGAGGGAAACCTCCCCTAGGCCGCCGCCCCCCTAGTAGATCTCATCTACTAGGGCGGGCGCCCCCCTGGCACCCCTATATATAGTGGGGGAGAGGAGGGACTTGATACACCAGCCCCTGGCGCCTCCACCTCCCCCCGTTACGTCTCTCCCTCGTAGTCTCGGCGAAGCCCTGCTGCTGTGACGCCCTGCATCCACCACCACGCCGTCGTGCTGCTGGATCTTCATCAACCTCTCCTTCCCCCTTGCTGGATCAAGAAGGAGGATACGTCTCCCGTCCCGTACGTGTGTTTAACGCGGAGGTGCCGTCCGTTCGGCGCTGGTCATCGGTGATTTGGATCACGTCGAGTACGACTACATCATCACCTTGCAAGCTTCCGCACGCGATCTACAAGTGGTATGTAGATGCAAACTCTCTCCCTAGACTCGTTGCTTAGATGAACTCATAGATGGATCTTGGTGAAACCGTAGGAAAAATTTTAATTTTCTGCAACGTTCCCCAACAGTGTGCTACCTAGATAAGTGCTTTGGACTGCACGGCACAGATGCCAGGATCAATGCTCCCCCTACATTTTAGAGATCAACTACCTAAGCAAGATATATGAGAGCAACATGGATAACAGGATAAGCATGCAACTCATAAGCTAGATAGACATAGATAATGATACTGGAAAGGTAATGTAGCATATGTCTTACACCATATGACTCGAGCTTAGGTCTCACTGACAGAACCAGAACTTAGGTCTCACTGACACAAACCAAATAAAGCAACAGGCGAAAACACAAACACAGAAGATAGAAGACACAAAGCACAAATCCCTAAACTCTCTCCCCCTTTGGCATCAAGACACCAAAAAGGAAAGGGAGTGCTGCTACGGCTCCAGGTGATGGCAAACGAGGGACACACATCAGATCTCAGAGGGATCATCGTCAGCCGGGAAGTGCTCAGCATAAGAATCAGTCCAAGGGCAGTGCTGCTGAATCCACTCCTCCTCCTCGGTAAGCTGATCCTCAGAACCACTAATCACAATAGCACCCATCTGACGCATGAGCTCCTTGTGACGACCTCGGGCCTTCTTCTTAGCCACATGAGTCATGTACTGACCGTGAGAATCCATGCAGAACAGCTTCTTCACCTTGATCTTGAGCTTCTTGGCCCAAGAGGGCTCTGCCTCAGAAGGCACGTAGTCATCATCTTCATCCTCAGCCTCAGCCCCAATCTCCTCCTCAGTCTCCATGGCAGCAGCAGATGAAGGAACTCCAGTCCTAGGGGCCTGAGTGCCCCAGTTATCCTTCTTCCTCAGACGCTTGACATCGTGAGAAACCAACTCTCCAATCTCCAGCACCACCTTGGGATAGACACGATCCCAGGCCTTCTCAATGAGCAGCATAATGAACGAACCATAAATCGGGCACTTACGCTCGGAGATAGCAGAAAGCAGCTCAGACCACATAACATGAGAGATATCCAAGGACTCTCCGGTGTTCTGTCCCTTCTCACGCTGGCAGAAGAGAAGCATGTCCACGAGATAGGAGTGAACCTGGTCCAGATTCCCGATACGAGGGAAAAGAGTCTCTCTGAAGATACGGTGAAGGATATCCAGATAGGCAGGCAGCTCATAGGTTTCCTTCTTCGTCTCAGGGTTGATCCTCAAAGTGCAGTAGGGCCATAGAGCTTGCTTGTGGGTGGCATTGGCGCGACAGTGGGGGCGAAAGCCGACAGAAGACTCAAGACCTAGATCTTCCACCCCAATCAACTGCATGAAAGCTTTCCACTTGACTGAAAGCAACTTGCCATTTGTCATCCAAGTCAGTGTCCTGTCCTCATCAGTCCCAAGGTGAACCGTGGCATAGAATTGGGCCATAATATCAGCATCGTAGTCCTTGTTGAATTGCATGATCCCGAGAATGTTCAGTTGAGTGCACATCTGAAGAGCTTCACCAAAGTAGTCAGGATCGTTCTCCATATGCTCGGTGTCGATGGAGTGCACGTTGACATAGAGATTCTTCTTAGATTTGAGGACATCAAAGAAGATGGCAAACTGGAACCTATTCCAGAACGAACGGTTGACCAAAGTGGGATCTTGGTCGACCTCATACAGGTTGCGGTGGCGCCTTGCCCAGAACTCCTTGGGAGGCATTTCTGGCATGGTTTTGCCTGACTTTGGCTTGACCCCAGGCTTCTTCTGCAGTTGAGGAGGAGGTGGAGCACTAGAAGATCCTCCGGCAGGCTCAGTGGTGCGGTAGCGCTTGGACGAGGCACGACCGGGGTTGACACGACGAGCCTGATGCTCAGGAACCTCATCACCTGGAACCACACACACAAACATGCAAACAACCAGAAAGAACGAGCGTAAGCCACAAACACGAACAAAAAGGATCACTGAGAGGTAGGAGTATGACAGAAACTAGTAGAAGGGCGGTACTACCGTGACCCTTGAGCGGTAGTACCGCTCCAAGCGGTAGTACCGCTCCAAAGAGAGCGGTAGTACAGCTCCAAGCAGTAGTACCGCTCTGGGAGAGCGGTAGTACCGCTCGAGGCGGGGAAACAGCAGTTTCCTACTGCCGTGGTCAGATCCGGTACTACCGTCCTACCAAATTCAAAAATACTCCAACCATACACTAATCCAAACTGTCTAGAAGCATTCTCCATCCTACTCAAGCCTAGATCTGGACAAAAATCTAGAAATGCAACTGCTATTGCCCCTAAAAAGCTAGATTGGAAATGTAGACAAAAGGAAACAGGGAACGGGGGGCAATACCGGCATCCATGGCAAGAGGACATGGTGGGGATCGACTCCACCGAAGGAAATGGAGAGGAGCGCCCCGGAGAGGGAGATCCGCCGGAGCCCTCCCGTGGCGCCGGTTGCTAAAGAGAGAGAGGAACAGGGCGAGGGGGCGAGCGAATGGGTATGGGGGAGAGGAAACTCCCCCTGCCCCCGATATAACCCCCTGCCCGCGCCTCACAGCGGTAGTACCGCGCTGGAGGGCGGTAGTACCGCTCGCCACCAGCGGTAGTACCGCTTCAGCAACCACACGGCTTCTAGACCAACGGCTAATGCTAAAAAAACGGAAAGCCGAACCAAGAGAAAGAGAAGACCAACAAGGCAACACACACACAAACAACGGACCAGCAACCACTCAAACACAAACAACCACACGAAACAGAGCGAGCTCTGGCCTCTCTCAGGAGAGGGCGGTGGCCGGAGCCACCTATGTTTGAGTCAATTGGTATGGCACCGCGAAGAATTATCCTTGGGCCCATGACCAACACTCGTCTTTGAAGCACAAGTACCATCAAAAATGGCTAATGTGAAAGGGTTGATCAATTTATGCATAATGGGGGGAGGGAGCGTTCATTGAGAGAACAACACTCCCCCTATGTCCATGCCTACATCTAAGCTAGACACCAAGTTGAGTGGGGTGGGGTGTGCAAGGGTTCAAGTCACATTGCTCGAATCAATGATATTTAGCTCATGCCTTAACTCGCGAAATCTTGCTTCATCCAAGGGCTTCGTGAAAATATCTGCAAGGTTATCATGAGTGTTTACATACTTGAGCTCGATCTCTCCTCGCCTAATGTGATCCCGGATGAAATGATACTGAATCTCAATGTGCTTCGTCTTGAAGTGTTGCACCGGGTTGAGAGAAATCTTGATGGCACTTTCGTTGTCACACCAAAGAGGCACTTTGTCACAAATGACACCGTATTCCTTTAAAGTTTGCCTCATCCATAAGAGTTGTGCACAACAACTACCGGCCGCCACATATTCAGCTTCAGTGGACGAGAGAGATACACAACTTTGCTTTTTGGAAGACCAACTCACCAAAGAGCACCCAAGAAACTGACACCCTCCGAAAGTGGACTTCCTATCCACTTTGTCTCCCGCCCAATCGGAATCCGTAAATCCTTCAAGCTTGAAGTTTGCCCCTCTTGGGTACCATAAGCCAAAGTTTGGAGTATGAGCCAAATATCGAAAGATTCGCTTGACCGCCACATAGTGACTTTCCTTCAGTGCAGCTTGAAACCGTGCACACATCCCCACACTCAACATGATATCCGGTCTATATGCACAAAGGTAAAGCAAGGAGCCAATCATGGAGCGATATACCTTTTGATCCACCGCTTTACCATTGGGATCAATGTCAAGTTGGCACTTGGTGGGCATTGGAGTAGAGGCCGGCTTGACATCACTTAACTTGAATCTCTTGAGCATGTCTTGAGTGTATTTGGCTTGGTTGATGAAGGTACCTTCTCTTCTTTGTTTGATATCAAAACCAAGGAAGAACTTCAACTCTCCCATCGAAGACATCTTGAACTTAGAGGTCATGCGAGCGACAAATTCTTCATTGAAAGCTTTGTTAGGGGAACCAAAGATAATGTCATCAACATATAGTTGGCATACAAACAACTCCCCTTTGACCTTATTAGTAAAAAGAGTGGGATCGATTAGCCCCACTTCAAATCCACGATCTTGTAACAACTCGGTAAGGTGGTCATACCACGCACGTGGGGCTTGTTTAAGGCCATAGAGCGCCTTATCGAGTTGATACACATGATCTGGGAAGAAGGGATCCTCGAACCCGGGGGGGTTGCTTGACATAGACCAACTCATTAATAGGACCATTAAGAAAAGCACTTTTAACATCCATTTGTTGCAACTTAAAGTTGTGATGGGAAGCATAAGCAATCAACAAACGAATGGATTCAAGGCGAGCAATGGGAGCAAAGGTTTCATCGTAGTCGATACCCTCGACTTGGGAGTAGCCTTGTGCTACCAATCTTGCCTTGTTGTGAATGATGTTCCCATGAGCATCCTGCTTGTTCTTGAAGATCCACTTGGTTCCAATGATGTTATGGTTCCCGGAAGGCCTTGGCACCAACCTCCACACCTTGTTGTACTCGAAGTTGTTGAGTTCTTCATGCATGGCATTGAGCCAATCCGAGTCTTCGAGCGCCTCATAGACCTTATGAGGTTCAACACAGGAGACAAACACGTGATGTTCACAATAGTTTGCTAATTGTCTACGAGTGCTTACCCCCTGTCTTAGGCTTCCAACCACATTCTCCATGAGATGACCTTTGGTGGTGAGTTTGGAAGCAATCTTCGCGGCACGACGCTCCAATTCCTCCTCGGATGTCGAAGGAGGAGGGTTCACTTGATCATCTTGAGCGTCGTCATGAGCTTGTTCTTGATCTTGAGCTTGCTCATGATCTTGAACTTGCTCGAGGGGAAGAACTTGACCTTGGGCATCATGTGGAGGTTCACCACCATCTTGAGATTGATCTTGCCCTTGGTCTTGTTCCCGAGGTTGAGGGCCTTCACTTTGTTCTTCAGAAGCGTGTGGGTCTTGAGTAGGTGAAGGCTCCACAAAGGTGGAGCATTGTCCTTCTCCTTCGGCCACAAGGGGTTCCTCAATGGGTAAGATATGACCAATACCCATTCTTCTTATGGCTTGGGGAGGAATTTCATCACCTACATCACAAGTACCACTTTGCTCCACTTGGGAGCCGTTATTTTCGTCAAACTCTATGTTACACGTCTCCTCAATGAGTCCGTTGGACTTGTTGAGAACACGGTAAGCATGAGAGTTTATAGCATAACCAACAAATATGCCCTCATGAGCTCTAGCCTCGAATTTAGACAAACGAACACCTTTCTTGAGAATGAAACACTTACACCCGAACACCCGGAAGTACTTGAGATTGGGCTTGTTCCCGGTGAGTATCTCATACGGAGTCTTGTTCAAGCCTTTGCGGAGATAGAGCCGATTGGATGCATGACAAGCTGTGTTGATGGCTTCGGCCCAAAAGTTGATGGAGACTTGAACTCCGCCATCATGGTCCTTGCCGCATCCATCAACGTCCGGTTCTTCCTCTCTGCAACACCATTTTGTTGAGGGGTATAAGGTGCAGAATATTGATGCTTGATCCCTTCATCACTAAGAAACTCATCCAAGGTGTAGTTCTTGAACTCAGTGCCGTAGTCACTTCTTATTATCAGAATCTTTGCATTACGTTGACGTTGAGCTTCATTTGCAAAGTCGATGACGGTTTGTTGAGTCTCACTCTTCCTCTTGAAGAAGTATACCCAAGTGTATCTTGAATAATCATCCACAATCACCAAGCAATACTTTCTACCCCCAAGACTATCAAAGGATGGAGGCCCGAAGAGGTCCATGTGCAGGAGCTCCAAGGGTCTCTTCAAGTAGATGATAGTCGTGGGAGGGTGAGCCGTCTCATGAAGCTTTCCTTCGATACAAGCACTGCAAACACGATCTTTGGCAAAACTAACATTCGTTAGTCCATGAACATGGTCCCCCTTGAGAAGACTTTGCAAAGATCTCATATTGACGTGGGCTAAACGGCGATGCCAAAGCCATCCCACATCAACTTTAGCCATTAGGCATGTCGCGGTCTTAGTGGGTTGCTCTGAAAATTTAATCACATAGAGACCATTCTCGACATGCCCAACAAAGGCTACTTTAAGAGTCTTGCTCCACAAGAGGGCCACGGTATCAATATCAGAGAAGGTGGCAAAGCCCATGAGTGCGAGTTGACGAACGGAAAGTAAATTGAACGCAAGGGACTCAACAAGCATTACTTTCTCGATCGTTAGATCATGAGAAATTACAACCTTGCCAAGACCCAATACCTTAGAATGTGAGGCATCACCCCATTCAACATTGGTGGGCATAGATGGGATCTTGTGCACGTCCACCACCAAGTCCTTGCTCCCGGTCATATGATTTGTTGCTCCACTATCGAGCAACCATGATCCCCCACCGGAAGCAAACACCTACAAGATATCAATGCTTGGTTTTAGGTACCCATTGAGTAATGGGTCCTTTGATGTTAGTAACAAGGGTCTTAGGAACCCAATTAGACCATTCAATGTACTCATAAGAAGAACCAACAAATTTAGCATAAACATGCCCATCGCTAGCACGACACAACACATAAGAAGGGTTAAAGTCGCCGGCTTTGTTGGGAGAGATGGCTTTGCGCTCTTGGCATCACCACTCCTCACATTGTCATTCTTCTTCTTAGGAGCACCCTCTCCCTCCTTCACAAAAGTTTGCTTGAGCGGGGGAGGTCGATTGGTCTTGTTATTCTTCTCCTTGTTCTTCTTCTTGTTCTTGGACTTGGGCGTGAACCCAACTCCCTCCTTGCCCACAACTTCCTTTTGATTGCTCAAAAGGTCATTTAGGTTCTTCTCGCCTTGTATGCATGACACAATACCTTTCTCGAGTTGTTCCTTCAACTTGGCATTCTCTTCCACAAGATGCACATGCTCGCAACATGGGTTAGTAGCATTTGCATTATCAATTAAGACCATGTGAGGAAATGTGGCCTTTTCCTTGGTAAGCTTAACTTGGAGTTGAGCATGAGACTCCTTGAGGTTTGCATGAGCACTTTTCAAGACCTTATGGGCCTTGTCAAGTACATCAAACTCCTCCTTGAGTCTAGCATGATCAACCCCAAGTTTAGCCTTCTCGGAAGTTAGAGCACGAGACACAACAAGAGCATGATCAAGATCTTTCTTTAATTTGGCATGGTCATCGTTGTGTGACTCCTCAAGAGCCAAACGATGCCCACGCTCTTTAGCAAGATCATTAGATAGATCCGATATCTCATCGGCGTAATCACGACTATGACCTTCCATCTTAGAGATGGTTTCTTCGTGAGCCTCTATCATGTCATTGGCTTCACCAAGTTGTTCCAATAGAGCAACGAAGTGCTTCTTGGATTTGCCCTTGAGTTTACTCATGAAGGACTCAAATTCATTAATCTCCTCATTAGACCTCTTACCATTTTCAAAGTCATCCGTTGAAGGAGGATTAGGAATAATGGTGGTTTTGATATTGGGGGTTACCTTGTTGGTGGCCTTAGCCATGAGGCACTTGGCGGTGATGTTCTCGTTAGGTGCATCGAAGAGAGACACCCGGGGAGTTGTGACAATGGCAACGGATGCCATGGCCATCGTTTCACCATCTTCATCATCATCGTCATCCTCACGGTATTCTTCTTGAACCACCAACCCGCGAGTAGGAGTCTTCTTGGTGAAGTTGTTCTTGTTGGGGAAGGACTTGGCTTTGTATTTTCGGATGAACTTGCCACCATTGTCTTCCCGCTTCTCGTAAGGACAATCCGCAACGAAATGGCTAACATTGCCACAGTTGAAGCAAGTTCTAACTCGTTGCTTCCCCTTGAGGCCACTTGAGTTGTTCTTGTTGAAGTTGGGTCTTGTATTCTTCTTACTCCAAAATTGTCTTGAGGCAAGAGCCATGTGCTCATGATAATCATACTTCGTGTCCTAGGGGTTGCCCTCCTCATCTTCGTCTTCTTATTCTTCTTCCACACTAACCATGGCCTTCAAGGCAAGATTGGGCTTCTTTGCCCTTTGAGAATGGAGCACCGCATTGTCGGTGGTCTTGTCCAAGATGCTCATTGCAACAAACTCATCCAACACTTCACCTGAGGTCATGGAGTGAAAGTCCGGTCTTTGGCGAATGACGGAGGACATGGCCTTGTTGTAGGGCATCATGGCCTTGAGGAACTTGCGCTTGATCCAGTTGTCATCCGTGTCCTTGCTCCCATGATCTTGGAGTGCGACCGCGAGTTTGGTCACTCTTCAAAAGAGCTCATGAGGTTCTTCATCCTCTTTCATTGCAAACTCATCGGCTTCATCTTGCACCACTTCATAGTTGGAGCGTTGAATGCTAGCACTTCCTCGATAGAGAGACTCAACACATTTACATGCTTCTTTAGCCATGACATGAGGTCGAAGATGAGGGAGATCTTCGGGAAGGATTGCATCTTGGATGATGAAGAGAGCACTCCCATTGAATTGATTGTCCACTTCTTCTCGAGGGGTGAAGTTGCTTGGATCATGAGGATAGAAACCTTCTTCAATAATTCTCCAAAGGTTAGTGTTCACATGTTTTAAGTGTCTCTTGAAGCGATAAACCCAAGAGTCAAAATCTTCATTTTTCACATATTTAGGAGGAGGACCGGCATGATTCAAATGAGTAGAGGGGATCGGTCCTCTATACACTGGGGGTTCCACATTGGCAAAGATGCCGGTGCCATTTCTACCACTAGTAAACGGACTCTTTTCACTGTTAGCTTCCCCCTTGTCGGAGGTAGCATCCGTCACCTTGTTAGTGGGATCACCCACTTTCATCGGCGAGGTAGATAGTTTAAGTCCGTCTAGGAAATCAGAAAACATGCTTTTAACCTCGGCCGTCATGGAGGTTTTCAATGTGTCTAAAGCCACATTGAATTCCTCACGTGAGACCGAGGCTCCCCCTTCGGCCGTGGACGAGATGGGATTCACACCGGAGTGCTCCTCCGCACGTCGTGGGTGTCAACCATACTCTTCAGACGGCAAAGTCCTTAATAAAGAGACGAGGCTCTAATACCAATTGAAAGGATCGATATGGTTGACTAGAGGGGGGGGGGGTGAATAGGCAACTAACAATTTTTATACTTTTCTTTAACAATTTAAACCTTGCAATGAAATAGGTTGTCTAGATGTGCAACTACGTGGACAACCTATATGATGCAAAGACAATAAGCACACAAGCAAGCAATGGATATAACTCAAGTAAGCTTGCAAAAGTAAAGGGACAAGATAACCAAGAGTGGTGCCGGTGGAGACGAGGATGTGTTACCGAAGTTCCTTCCTTTTAAGGGGAAGTACATCTTCATTAGAGCGGTGTGGAGGCACAATGCTCCGCAAGAAGCCACTAGGGCCACCGTAATCTCCTCACGCCCTCACACAATGCGAGATGCCGTGATTCCACTATTGGAGCCCTTGAAGGCGGCAACCGGACCTTTACAAACAAGATTGGGGCTATCTCCACAACACTTGGAGGCTCCCAACAACACCACGAAGCTTCACCACAATGGAGTATGGCTTCGAGGTGATCTCAACCGTCTAGGGTGCTCAACACCCAAGAGTAACAAGATCCGCTAGGGATAAGTGGGGGGAATCAAATTTCTCTTGGTGGAAGTGTAGATCTGGGCCTTCTCAACCAATCCCGAGCAAATCAACAAGTTTGATTGGCTAGGGAGAGAGATCGGGCAAAAATGGAGCTTGGAGCAACAATGGAGCTTTGGGGGAAAGAGGTGGGTCAACTTTGGGGAAGAAGACCCCTTTATATAGTGGGGGGAACAATCCAACCGTTATCCCACTGAGCAGCCCCGCTCAGAGCGGTACTACCGCTAGGGAAGGGTGGTACTACCGCTCCGGGCGGTACTACCGCTCAACCCAGCGGTACTGCCGCGCTGACAGGGGCCTGACCCCAGGGCGGTACTACCGTGGGGGTAGGAGCGGTACTACCGCCACAACTACTGCCCTTAGTACCGCAAAACCCGACACGAAAAACATCGTTCTCGAATCGAGGCGGCAGTAGCCCGGAGGCACTGCGGTACTACGGCCGAAGGTCCCAAGCGGTACTACCGTTCAGAGAGCGGTACTACCGCTCTAAGAGTGGTACTACCGCTGGGGAGCTTCGGCGGTACTACCGCTGTGAGTCGAGGTACTACCGCTAGGGCAGAGCAATGCAAACTAAGGGGAAAACGGCAGCTCCAATGAAGCGGAAAGAAAATGACGGGTGGGATATGGATGTGTATGTGTTGATTCCACCCAAGTCTTACCAAAGCGGATCCCCTCTTGATAGTACGGTGACTCCTACGAGACTAGTACACCAACAACGAAACGAAGGAGCTACACCGTCTTGAATAAAACACCAAGGGGAGAAAATCGTCTCGTGCCAAAGGATGAATCTCTGAAAGAACTTAATGCACGCGATTAGTCCGCACAAGCATTGTCATCAATCACCAAAACAACTTGGGGATAAACATGCCCTTACACTTACTAATTACATTTAGACATGCACACCACTGTGTTCAAAGTTTAGACGTAAAATAGTAATACAATACAGACAACATCTTTGAGCAACAACAAACATATTTACAACATGGTTCATTGAACCTAAATTATCATAATAGTTGTGCCACGCATCCGATCACTCGATCACGGCAGATCAATCAATCAAGGCACGATCCATTTTCTCGCAATTTACCAACCACTGTTTCCCTTCCGGCGCTTCCAGCCGCTGGAAGATCCCTCGTCTTTGTTCTTACGTGGGCAGAGTCTTTCTTTCACTGGTTGGTGGTGGAGGTGACGTAGCCGTTCTTGATGATTATGATTCTACGGTACAACTCGTAGCTAACATACCCGTCCTTTGCCGCGTACTCAAGGTGTATCGGGGAAAGCGGCTTCCACTCCCAGGACTGGTGCTTCTCCTTTGGGAATGATTTCTTCATGTTCTTGTATGAGGGGTCGATGATGGCCGCTGCAAGGTCAGCCATGGAGTCCCTTTTTCCACCGCCCTTGATGCAGAATAGCCTCTGGATGTCAACGTGGTGCTCGTCT
Organism: Triticum aestivum; assembly: GCF_018294505.1. Taxonomy (NCBI): domain Eukaryota; kingdom Viridiplantae; phylum Streptophyta; class Magnoliopsida; order Poales; family Poaceae; genus Triticum; species Triticum aestivum. The sequence goes on along the minus strand of NC_057798.1, from coordinate 645,228,564 downwards.
GGAATTCTGATGCATGCACGGGCAAGCATGGTCTTGTTGTTCCTGGTGTCGACGCTGGTGAAAGTTACCGCTTTCCGTTGTAGGAAGTCAACTAACGCCTGGGAGCGCTCGGACCTGCAATAGTGGTATACAAGGACATGCTCGCGCATGGCAAGTTGGACGACGGCGATCCCTTGTCGTACGTAACTGCTCTTACGTGTGTACTCGAGGTCGAGGCCGACGAACTTGTTCTTCTCCTCCTTTAGCCATTCCTCGTACTTTTTGATGATCCGCTCCACGGTCCTTGGGTCGTTGGTGTACACCACCTCCGGCACGGTTGTACCGTGGGTAGTGATGTGCTCGGTGAATGTTGTTAGTTTCCCGTCGCCCATGGCTGGAGGTGTGCGGTGGTGAACTGTGGCCGGCGAGAAACTTTTGAGGAAGAGGATGCAAATGGAGTCAAAAAAGTGAAAGGGATCTTTTGTCGTGCAAAAAAGGAAACCGCCAAAGAGCAGTTGCTAGTCACCCGGCGGTTCTAGGCGTAGATTTTCAGAAACAGGCATTTGTTTTATCTGTTTTTTTAAGATTTTCACTTATCTTGTTCTTTGAATTTTTTTATTCATTGCATGCTGTGTGCGTGATCCATATGTGCGTATTCCATCTTTGGCTGTGAAAGTAGTCGTGTGAACGGTAGAACACTCAGCAGATGCATGGTCATGCCTTTGTTGTGAAAACGTTTTTTTTCAATTAACAATCTTCCTTGGTCAGGGAGGCACTGTTGTTATGTTATTCGGTGCACAACTGTGTGTTCATGAAAAGTTGGTGAAGTAAACATAGTTTGCACTTGAAAATGGAGTCCTGTTTGGTTTTAGGTTGAGATATGTTTCAGTAGATCGTTTGAATAAGTTTGATAACATGGCATTGCTATAGGTTTTGGATCAAAAACTGATTCTTATTTTGTTTGATTTTTAAAAATGGTTCTTTCTGTTTTTTTTTTGAATTGTGAACTTTTCAAAGGATTAGAACTACATTTTTTCGAATGAATCATTCTGATAGTTCAAACAACATTTGTTGCAAAGGATCATTCCGATGGTTGAAACTGTGAGTAGAGGGTCCGTAAGAGCTACATAAGTTCCAAAAGATCATTCGGATAGTTCAAGCAAGCACATGGTCCATAATAGTTACATTATTGTACCATCCTAACTAGCAAACTTATTTTAAATAAACCAGTGTTTTTGCTCCTGGGAGGCATCATCTTGAAATGAGAGCTGAACATCCTAGGAGATACATTGTTTGCTTCCATTTTAGGTGCAGGTTCCAACGGAATCTACAGAATGTGTTGAATGATGATGGACACAGAACGGTCATGGCGCTCTTTGAAAGTGATTAGAACAACGTTCTTTTCAACAAAGGATGTAGCTGATATGAAGTCTTTGAAAGAAGACTTTTCGATTACCATCCTACCGTCGTTTTTGCAAATGTAGTACGACGAAGGAGTGATGACATGGGTAGGTTCATCAGGAGCTTCAAGGGTCACCGTGCCATTGGTTGGCATGTCCACCCATCTCTTCAGTGTCGAGACAACGCTCCTCGGAATTTTCTAGAAGAAATCGAAATTAAATGGAAGTTAAAATTGTTGAATTGACACTTGGACAGTAAATAAAAGAATGGCTGAATACGGTGAGTGCGAAAACATTAAGAAATTCCAAATTGAAAGTAATAAGTAATATAATTCCTGGCATGTTCAGGTTTATGTGTAAACAGATAAAACAACATATTAAGAGGACAACAAAAGTTTTGTTGTTTTAGGTTTGAATAAATAGGTTCTTTATAATTTTACATATAAGCAAGATTTCGTTAATATTGTTTATATTATATATGAGCAAAATACGTTTGGTATTTTAACAAGGACAGATGTAACCAACCATGACGCAGTCTTTGGTGTTAGTGGGAGTCAAGACGTGTACAAATGGACGGCAACGGATGAAAGTATCTCCGAAAAGGCGTTGTAGAAAGAATCGTGTCTGGTTGTAGGTAAGCTCAATATCCTTAGAGTAGACACAGCAGTGAACATGGTCGAAATCGTCAGAAGAAAGGTCATCGAGAGCTAGAAAAAGAACAAGATTTTAAAGTTAGATAAAGTTTTATGTAACACGGGTTAATATTATTCAGTTCGATGCATGCATATCAAAATACAGCCAAGGAAGATAAGTTTGTAATATTAAATACGTACCAACGTGGGGTAATGGAAGCAACCTTTTGTCATTGTGATATGTTTGTATTTCGAGATTGAGACCCTTGTGTGGTAGTTCAAATTCTATGCGGTCTCCAGCATGAAGCTGATAATCATCCGCAAAGGTGTTCCACTCACCACCGCAGAACTTTGTGTAGTTCGCCCTATGCTTAAACAAAGCATTGTAAGACCTTCCTTCATGTGTAAGAAGGGCTGGATCTACCTGCTCTTTACGCAATTTTCTTGCTTCTTCCTTCCTCTCGTCGATGTACTCAGCGAGAAAAGCTCTGACGTTACAAGGTACATACTGGGAAAAATAGTAAAAATAACAACCTGTAAGTATAACTTTGAACCCGCGTACTATTAATGTTAAAAGTTTTCTTAATTTGGATACGAATTTTTGATAAGAATTACAGATAACAACATAATGGTATTATAAATTAATGGATACATATTTTTGGCATATGTTGACTAGTTTTAATTAGAACTGAAGATGCACTATAGTAATCAAGACATAGGCATGCAAAACTAATGGACTATATTAATCAGGGCATAGGCAGGCAAACTAATGGGAAATGAAAACACAGGGCAGGTGCAAAGAAGTGACAGCAGGGGAACCTAGTGTAGGTGCAAGGGGGTATGAGTAACAGTGACGATTTCTACTGTGTTGTAGGCAACTAATATGTTAGTGATGCTTACTAACCATGCGGCTCCAGCAATTTTCATCAAGAATAACCTCAAACTCCTGGAGAACTTCAGGGTGTGGTTCGCAAGGGCCGCCTGGTTGGCGGCAGGTAGGGCAAATCATACCTAAATTATTCAGAACAATTATGTTAAGAAAACAAGAACATGATAACAATTTAAAAACAAGCTTCAACGTTGAAGGTAGACAATGACTAGCTTCAACCATGTTAGCCATATTAAAATATCCATATGAACGCAGACAACAACTACAAATTTACCAGAAATCTTCTGATCTACTCCTTCCAGAAAATCAGTATGACAGAGTTTAGAACACTTGTTTAGATTTTCAAATGGTTTTTATATTCCTTTAGAGAATGAAGTCGTTGTACCGGATCTGATGCTTCAATAACTATCAAATGAAAAACCAAAACGTAAAATGTAAATACGGATCGGAGCATGCTGCTTACGCATATGCTTTTTACCTGGGAGAGAATAAGAACGAGGGTTGACGAACGGAGATTGGGGTAGGGGAAGCTTAGGGCAAGCACACACGGCTAGCAAATCTACGAGAGAAGTACGGCTTAGAAGTTAATCGAGAGACCCAATAAAAACTCTACAATAACTTGTTTGAAATGAGACTGTGTGCGGGGAAGAAGCACGAGCCCTAGAAGTAGGTGGTCGGATAAGGCAGATGGGTTGTGATGGGAAGCTTAGGGCATGCACTCACGGCCATCAATGTAGGAGAGAAGCATGGCTTGGAAATTAATCGATTGATTGCTGGGAAGAAGCACAAACCTTAGAAGCAGGCAACGGAGAAGAAGGACGAACCCTAGAAGCAGGCGACGGAGAAGGCAAATTAGTTGTGATGTGGCTAACGGAGTCGGAGCTTATTGAAATATAAAGGAGACGGGAGAGAGCAAGAGTAGTAATGAGTGCTTCTTGTTTTATTTTTTATTCTGCGAAATGGAATGAATGCTGGTTGTAGATGGTGTGCGTGCATTCCGAGGTGTTATGGGGACATGAGATGTTTGACTCATCCAGCTGCCTCCCATTATAGTTGTCCAGTTGTGCTGCCTCCCAGCAGAGTCTTTTATGTGCCTATCCTGCCTTACATACTTTTTGTGAGGCACGGTTATACATGCTGAAAAGCATACTCGTGCTTCTGTGTTTTAATTTTTTTAATCACATGTTTAATTAGGTATGGTTGGGTGTGTTTTTAGGAGAGGAACGGTGATGATGTTATTAGATGCGCGGTCATTGTAGCAGGAGAGGCATGGTCGATACGTCGGGGGAGGCAAATTGACGGGAGGCATGATGGTTCCTAATGAGAGGCACTTTTGCATCTGGAATGGAGCCACGGTTCGTGACTCTGTTATTGCAAAAAAAAATCAATAGTCGCTGACCCAGGGAGCCACTGTTTTTATGTACATTGGGTTCAGGCGGGAATATGTATGATAGCGCACAGTTATCTGTATGTCAGAAGCATGGACATGCTTTTGTTTTGGCAATGTTTTCGGTGGTATGTGCAGGCATATAGATGCAGGTCCGTTGATATCACTGAGGTTTGTCTTTAAGCAAAGTGGAGGCACGCGTGTGGCTTTTGTGCTGGCCGAACCGTGCTTCTAATTTGGTTCACTCCCCGTGTAGTATTTGTACGACAGGGTCATCTAGTTTGCCTCCTCTCATTGTTCTCTCGGTCAAAAGATGTGTTGGTGCCCGATGGGATGGCTATTTATTGTTAGTATTCATTGTGCCAGATACCGTGCTAGAGTTAACCTAGAGGCTCCTCGATTATAGCATGGCAGCCATGACTTTTGAAGTGCATGGTTTCATAAGCTGCAGAAGCACAACCGTCCATTCACACCGTCCCGGATGTAATTTCATGGGCGCATGGTAACTGAGTCGTCTCTCCCCAAGGTTAAGTAGTGGTCTATTCCGAGAGGTTATCGCGTCTTATGCTCTCCAGAGAAGTGTAGGTAGCTCCCATCATCCTCGCCTCGTACGAGAAGCACAGTCAGACTCCATTGTCGTGTCATCGTCTTTTCCATGGATGACTTCAGGAACAATACTGAGCGTCTCTTTATAGATGCCAATGGTAATAGCAGGCTCGAGGTGTTGTACACCAACGAGCCCTACAAGGTGGAGGAGATTCTTTCTCTTTATGAGGAATGGCTGCATGAGGACAGGTACAAGTTTGTTGGTCTTGATCTAGAGTACACACGAGAGGATTAATTTGATCATAGTAGAAAAGTCGCCGTCATGCAACTGGCGATGAGCAAGCATGTTCTTGTCTATCACTTGTGCAAGGCCAGGACGGAGTGCGCTCCTCTAAAGGATTTCCTTTGGAACAAAGGTATCGTTTCACTAGTGTCGACGTTAGGAACGATAGGGATGTTCTCGCAAACAGTTTCCTCAAAATCCCAATAGAGTGTCTGTAACACCCACGATGCAGCTATATCTCCCACGTGTCGAAGCACGACTTAGAGGCATAACCGCATTGTGGTTTTGTCGCAAGAAGGTTCATCTTCACACAATCCCATGTAATGAACAAGAATGGGATTAAGAGTTGGCTTACAATCGCCACTTCATACAATGAACATATAATAAATCATACATCATTCAGAGTACACACATATAGTCCGACTACGGACGAACCCAAAAGAAAAGAAGATAACCCAACTGCTAGATCCCCGATCGTCCCAACTGGGCTCCACTACTGATCAACATGAAACGAAACATAGCAACGACCAAGGTCTTCGATGAGCTCCCATCTGAGCTTGGTTGCACCACCTGCACTAGTATCATCGGCACCTGCAACTGTTTGTATTATCTGGTGAGTCACGAGGACTCAGCAATCTCAAAACCTGTGAGATCAAGACTATTTAAGCTTATGGGTAGGAAGTGGTAATGAGGTGGAGTTACAGCAAGCACTAAGAAAATATGGTGGCTAACATGCGCAAATAAGAGCGAGAAGAGAGCAAACGGAACGGTCGTGAAGCTAGCAATGATCAAGAAGTGATTCTGAACTCCTACTTACGTCAAACATAACCCAAAACCGTGTTCACTTCCCGGACTCCGCCGAAAAGAGACCATCACGGCTACACACACGGTTGATGCGTTTTAAATCAAATCTGGTGTCAAGTTCTCTACAACCGGACATTAACAAATTCCCATCTGCCACATAACCGCGGGCACGGCTCTTGAAAGTTTATACCCTGCAGGGGTGTCCCAACTTAGCCCATCATAAGCTCTCACGGTCAACGAAGGATATTCCTTCTCCCAGGAAGACCCGATCAGACTCGGAATCCCGGTTTACAAGACATTTCGACAATGGTAAAACAAGACCAGCAAAGCCGCCCGATGCGCCGACAAATCCCGATAGGAGCTGCACATATCTCGTTCTCAGGGCACACCGGATGAGACATCCTACGAGTAAAACCAGCCCTCAAGTTTCCCCGAGGTGGCCCCGCAGTCTACTCA
>NC_057798.1:645203667-645221823 GCF_018294505.1 Triticum aestivum | reverse complement strand
GTTAAAATAAAGATGACCCTTGAGTCTGCAGAACCCAAGGGAAAAAGGCTTAGGTGGCAAATGTTAAAAACAAGGTTGGGCCTTGCTGGAGGAGTTTTATTCAAAGCGAACTGTCAAGGGGGTCCCATAAATCACCCAACCGCGTAAGGAACGCAAAATCCGGGAACATAACACCGGTATGACGGAAACTAGGGCGTCAAGAGTGGAACAAAACACCAGGCATAAGGCCGAGTCTTCCACCCTTTACCAAGTATATAGATGCATTAATTAAATAAGAGATATTGTGATATCCCAAAATAACCCTGTCTGTCATGGAGCAATCTTCAACTTCACCTGCAACTAACAACGCTATAAGAAGGGCAAAGCGGTAACATGACCAAGCAATGGTTTACTAGGAAGGGTGAAAAGGTTAGAGGCTGACATGGCAATATGGGAGGCATGGTAAACAAGTGATAGGTAGCACATCATAGCGATAGAACGAAGCAACTAGCAAGCAAAGATAGAAGTGATATCGAGGGTAATGGTCATCTTGCCTGAAATCTCGCAAGGAAGAAGAACGAGTCCATGAAGAAGACAAACGAACGTAGTCGAACGAATCCTCACAACTCCGGGACGAAACCGAAGCTAACAAGAGAAGCAAACCGGAAAGAAGCATACAACATGGTAAACACACAAGCATAAACATGGCATGATGCACAATCAAGTATGATGCATGTCCGGTTTAAATAGGCATGGCATGGCAAAGTGCAACAAACAATACTGCAAGTTAAGTGGAGCTCAATATGCAACGAGTTGCATATTGACGAAACATCACATTAATTATTTAGTTCTCTCTCGTTTAGGAACACAACAATATTAAATGTTATTAAACATGGCAAGAGGTGAAGCATGAGCAAACCACCTATTTAGGCAAGTTTAAATGAGGCTGGAAACAACAAACAACAATTCCGGAAAATCCCCATATGACATTTAGCAATTAAATGCGAACACAATTTTAAACATTTTAAATGTTGTTATCATGATGCAGATGACATATGCAAGTTTATGCAATTTTATGAAAACAGTAACATGGGCATGATACGAGGCATTTGTCGCCATGGCGGAAGGAAAAAGGTGCCACAGTGGTGAAACGAAAATGGTGCCACGGCAACATTCCGGTCCCGATAACTCATGCAGGTACCGTGCAAAAAGGAAGTGTGACATGAACGAGTCATGCAAGATGGTGGGGTGATCCCGGATTACCGGGTTCCCACGGGTCGACGGCACGGCAAACGAGGAGGAACTTGCAATGACAATTCGGACACGGTGCAACATGAGCATCTCATACAACACACATTCATACACGGGCGGTCATCTTGTTGTTATACCTTTGAAGCGTGCGTTTCGGGGCGGTTCAAAATCGTCGAGGGAAGTAGTCCTTCTCGCGACGGTAGTGGAAGTAGTTGTACACGTTCGTTTCGGAGAGGTACTTGACGAATCCAACGTCTTCGGGGCGACGCTAGTGGTACACGTTATCTTGTGGAACTTCACGGTTCGTTGTGTAGTCGTACACGGGTCCTTGCCGAAGATGGTTGCACACACACGTAGATGAATCATTCATTGACCTCCTAGTACTTGGCGAAAATCTCGAAGATGGCCTTGGCGTTCCTGGTTCGGTGGTTGTGGAGGCAGGGGTACTTGACGCATCCATGGAAGGGTCTTGGCGTTCCGGGTCCCAGGGTCTTGGCAACGTCAAAACAGGCAGCGGCATGCCACGGCCAAGGTGGCGCAAAAGGCACCGATGAAGGGGAGAACGGGCGCCGGGCGATGGAGTTGCTCCCGAATCGCTGGGTGCTCGAGGACACGGACGCTCGGGGCAGCGGTGTGCAGGACGCAGGTGGATGGCTTGAGACAGGCAGCGAGGTGGTGAAGGTGCAGCAGCAGCGGAGGATCTGCAAGGCGAGAGAAGGCAGAGGATGGAGCAGGTCCGGCGAGGTGGAGGCGTAGGGCGGCGGAGCACACGGTGTGGCGACCATGGATGGGCGACGGTGTGGGCGCGCAGGAGATGAAGGAGGCGGGAGGCAAGCCACACGTAGACGGAAGCAGAGGCCGGAGCGAGGCAGGGGGCGCCGGAGTTGGCCTCCAGTGGCGGCGCCGGAGGCCCGGTGCGGCGTCCTTGCGAGGCAACGGCGCGGAGGAGGGCCGACGAGGGGGCGCGATGGAGCTCAACGGGCGTGCTCCGGCGGAGATGCTTGAGCGGGGGCGGACGCGGAGGAGAGGAAGGAGCGGTTGTCGACCTGCTGGGCTACGGTGGCGCGGTTCAACGAGGATGAGGTGGAGGTCGGGTGCTGGCGCGCGGAGGGAGATGGGGATCGAGCGTGAGGATAGGAAGAGGGGGCCGGGTGCTGGCGGCGCTGGAGGGAAGGAGATGGGGATCGGGAGGGGGTTTGAGGCTAGGGTTAAGGAGAGTTGGGCTGAGGTGGGCCAGGGCTGCGGGCTAGGCCGAGCTGCGGACTGGTGGGCTGGCTGCATCTCTCTCTCTCTCTCTAATCCCCCACTTCTCTTTTATTTACCAAAAGCAGTAAATAGCAAAGAAAAAAAAAGGAGATAAAGAAAGGGTTGGAGAAATAATTTGAGCATGGGTTTAATTTTTCCGGACTCATAAAAATGAGCTTGACCCAAGAAAAATGGAGTGGGCAAGATTGCAAGAATTAAATTCAAAGTCATTTGAATTTAATTCAAATGGTTTGAACAAGGACTAGGATTTAGAAGTGTCCAAAAATGTTGAGAATTTTGGTGGAGCTCCGGAAAATGATGAAAGAAATTATGGGCAAGGTTGGAGACCAAGAATTGAGATAACAACGGCATGGGATAATTTGCAAGTGGGTGTTATGGTGATTCCCATAGAATGGAAGGCTTTGTTATAGCTCCCTTATAATATTGGGAGGATACGTTATGAAGAGAAAACACCATGTGAGTTCCCTCGATTTAACTAGATCAACGATTTATGCAATTTATTTAGTTGAGTATGAGATGCAAAGGTTAAAGACATGATGGCATGATGCAATGCAAAAATAAAAGAGCAAGCACAAAAGAAACACACGGCGAAACTCGGAATAGCTGGAAGTCTTCTGGAGCGTCGGTCTCGGGGCGTCACAACACTCCACCACTACAAGAGGATCTCGTCCCGAGATCTAGGATGGCACCGGAGAGAAACGGAAAAGGAAGAGAAGAGGTAAAACTAAGTTGCTTCTTCGACCAATGAGTGAAACCAAAGAACCTTAGAGATTGCAAAAACTTTAAAGAAAGAATACAACGGAGATGAACAAGATTGGAAACAATCCGTTGGAAAAGAGGAACAAAGAACATTAGAACTTGAAGGTTGCAAAGACATGAATCAAGAGTTTAATGGACAAGATAGAATTTGAAACCACTCCGGTTAAATTGATAAGCAAGAAAAAGAACATGACCTTTACAAAACGAGGTGATGGGTGAAGAGAGCAACATCGCAATGCCTCCGGAAGAAATATAAGAATGGAATGGAATGAACGGAGGAAAACTTGATCTTGAAAGAGCACGCTTACAGGAAATGCTAGAACGGAACTGTTGGATTAACAACAACGAAAGGATAAGCTTGTTGGGCTTATGGAAAACATCTCAAAATTATGAGGTGACAACCAGCCACGAAAGAGAGAAAGCTTCTTCCACCGAGGTGATAAAGAGATAACTTGGATCATTTATAAGCACCACAATTAGCAACATTCCTTAGGGAAGGCTTTAGGTGAAATATGACACAAGATAACTCCAACAATGAGGTTGATGGTTGAAAAGATCTCTTGAACAAAGAGAAAATGATGGATTTAAATATGTCACTCTTGAAAACTTGTGAAACATGAAACGCGAGGGGAAATTATCAAGAATGACATAACACCATCTCAAAAGATAAGGTAGGAGAATTGCACTTTGGAATGCATGAAGAAGAATACTTGAATGCCTCAAAACAAAACATGTGTTGAGCACCATGTTTAATTTTGAGTAAAGCTTGGCGGGTCATAACTCGAGAGAAATCTTGAAGAAGAATTGAAGAGTGAAAAGAATCCTTGATGAACCATCATGTAGAGCCTCCATGAAGAACTCCGGTAATAAAAGGATGATAGAAAGAAAGAGAAGTTGAAAACACGAGGTGAAGCCTTGCGATGATTTAGAAGGAGCTTCGCGATGATATAACTGAGAGAACTTGGAACTCTAGAAAGAAAAGATGAACATCTTAGAACTGAGAATTTATTCCTCATGAACAAACTCCGAAGGAAGGGATTAATCACTTGGATGAAACAAGAATAAGAATTATGTTATGCGTATCCTTCACCATTTTAAATTGATGACAAGCAACGGATTTGGCATGCCACTTATTCTCGTAGAAAGGATTGAAAAGAGATATAGCGCCAACTTGAGAAGGTATAGATAGAACCACTCGTGGGATTTGGAAACAATGAATGAATTGATATGATAACGAAGGAAGTGAAATCTTGAACGAACCACCATAAGAATTGAAAATGAACGTAGCAAAGGCACAATTCACCGGGAAGAATTGGAAAATGAATGAAGATACTTGAGGGGATTAGATACATGAGAACGAAGAGATCATGAACTGATTAGAGGGTATTTGAATGATGCACCAATAAGATTTGGAGAACGATAGCTACATGCTGAGAATGAAGAATTATGACATGATGGCCTTCGGAGGAAAGAAATGGAAACAACTCATGAAATGCTCCGGATGGATGAAAAGAATTCTCACAATCGAAAACAATTACGAGAGGATGGCCTCAAGCTAGAACCATGAATCTCTGGAAGAATGGGTAAGGGTTTAAGAGGAACTCTTCTCCGGTCTTCAAAATCCGAGAATGACGACGAGAAACACCACCATGAATTGTTGAGATACTCCGGAATGAAGAGCAGAAAGGTTGAACCAGCGATGAAAAGAATATGAAAGCGAACTTGGAGAATACATTTGACTGTTGGGAAATCATTCTTATGTCAAACTTTGAAAGAATTTGAGAATCGCTCCGGTTAAGTTAGAAGAGTCAGGTAAGATCCTGGGAAAAGACCTGTGGGTTAGGGCCCACTTAAAAGGAAAACATCGTTGAATGATTGATTAAAAGGGGGGATTGAGCCGGTTGAATTAAATAGCTTGAATGAGATAACAACCTCAAAATAACTTGAACGGATTGAGAATGGAAACAAATCTTCTGAGATATCTTCGCACTCCGGAACAAATGGATAGTGAGAGGTGAATGATTAATAGGTACACCGGCATACGAAAACACTTGAAACAAGGAAGGGAATATGATCCACACCGAAAACTCGAGGTGAATCCACCGGAGAAGAAAAGAGACGAAGAATAATAAACTTGAAGCTCCGTTAGTATCTTCACGAGGGATCACCGGATCAAAACATTAATTGAAAAGGGTGAAGTGACTTCACATGAATAAATGGATACATGATTAAAATATATGAGTCCTTGAAGAAAAGGGTGGGAGGGTGGGGAAAAACAAAGACAACTTGGGATGAACGAAACAAACACCGTTGAGAAAACTTAGAACTGATCTTGCGGATGGGGAGAATGATGGGATCATCTCAAAGAGAAGCGCACCGGTTGGAAAAGAATTCACATGACAATCTCGATGATCAAGAAGGATTAGTATTCACATAGCAATATGAGAACAGCATTTAGGAAAAGGTATGGAATCAACACTTGACATTGAAGCAACTCGAATACCACAAATAAAACAAAACAAAGGATTTGGCTTGCAGAATAAGCCGGAACAAACATATGATAGAGATTCCGTCCGATGTTTTCGTGGTGGGGCCCACACGGGATCGATCGTATAGCACCATCATGTACAAGGCAGTGCACATGACATACGAAGTGTCCCCGAACCAGCATAGCCAAGGGCTCTTTAAGACACAACGAGACCACTGTAAAAACGACCGTGGAAAGGCGGACCACTAGACGTCGAACCCCAATCTCATATCATGCATCTGTCAGAAAGAAAAAACTAAAGCTACTTGAATTCCCACCTATAAAACTCCCGAAACTTTCTGGTTATGCAATCTAGTGTTGGGGATACAGGGGAAGCAATATATCTCACCCAAAACTAACAATCCCTACATCCAAGCTGTATCCATCTGTCAAACACATAACCAAGAAATCTTCGGAAATCGTTTACCTCAACCTTCAAAAAGCATCCATTATACGAGTTATGGCAATACTCCCGAACTCCCGCCCCAGTACTGGGTGGCATCAAGGTTATCTCACTAACAACTGCATAAAAGAGATTTTCGATGTCGGCAAAACTCAGGTATTCCAAAACTGCAACGATAAAATTATGACGACAACACCTCGGAGCTCAACTCCCCGGGTCACTGCCACATAAAAGACAGGAGGCACCAAGAACAATGTTCTCGTCACAAAACCATCGGAATGATTCCAAGATACCCGCGTGATCCTAATTTTTTTTAGTGAAATTTAAGGAGAGGAAAGTCAAACATCTAAGTCAGGAGACCTCACCAGAGCGACGAAGGGGCTGAGGAGTAAAAAGAATCCTACTCTTCGATATATATAATCCTAAGACTCAAAACATTTTTGTTCTAGACTCAACAACGCCAGCAAACAATCAAGCAGGGGGCTCCTAAGTCGGGGATGGCTCTGATTACCAACTTGTAACACCCACGATGCGGCTGTATCTCCCACGTGTCGAAGCTCGACTTAGAGGCATAACCGCATTGTGGTTTTATCGCAAGAAGGTTCATCTTCACACAATCCCATGTAATGAACAAGAATGGGATAAAGAGTTGGCTTACAATCGCCACTTCATACAATGAACATATAATAAATCATACATCATTCAGAGTACACACATATAGTCCGACTACGGACGAACCCAAAAGAAAAGAAGATAACCCAACTGCTAGATCCCCGATCGTCCCAACTGGGCTCCACTACTGATCAACATGAAACGAAACATAGCAACGACCAAGGTCTTCGATGAGCTCCCATCTGAGCTTGGTTGCACCACCTGCACTAGTATCATCGGCACCTGCAACTGTTTGTAGTATCTGGTGAGTCACGAGGACTCAGCAATCTCAAAACCCGTGAGATCAAGACTATTTAAGCTTATGGGTAGGAAGTGGTAATGAGGTGGAGTTACAGCAAGCACTAAGAAAATATGGTGGCTAACATGCGCAAATAAGAGCGAGAAGAGAGCAAACGGAACGGTCGTGAAGCTAGCAATGATCAAGAAGTGATCCTGAACTCCTACTTACGTCAAACATAACCCAAAACCGTGTCCACTTCCCGGACTCCGCCTAAAAGAGACCATCACGGCTACACACACGGTTGATGCGTTTTAAATCAAATTTGGTGTCAAGTTCTCTACAACCAGACATTAACAAATTCCCATCTGCCACATAACCGCGGGCACGGCTCTTGAAAGTTTATACCCTGCAGGGATGTCCCAACTTAGCCCATCATAAGCTCTCACGGTCAACGAAGGATATTCCTTCTCCCAGGAAGACCCGATCAGACTCGGAATCCCGGTTTACAAGACATTTTGACAATGGTAAAACAAGACCAGCAAAGCCGCCCGATGCACCGACAAATCCCGATAGGAGCTGCACATATCTCGTTCTCAGGGCACACCGGATGATACATCCTACGAGTAAAACCAGCCCTCAAGTTTCCCCGAGGTGGCCCCGCAGTCTACTCAGTTCGGACCAACACTTGAACGAGCACTGGGCCGGGGGGGGGGGGTTAAAATAAAGATGACCCTTGAGTCTGCAGAACCCAAGGGAAAAAGGCTTAGGTGGCAAATGTTAAAACCAAGGTTGGGCCTTGCTGGAGGAGTTTTATTCAAAGCGAACTATCAAGGGGGTCCCATAAATCACCCAACCGCGTAAGGAATGCAAAATCCGGGAACATAACACCGGTATGACGGCAACTAGGGCGGCAAGAGTGGAACAAAACACCAGGCATAAGGCCGAGTCTTCCACCCTTTACCAAGTATATAGATGCATTAATTAAATAAGAGATATTGTGATATCCCAAAATAACCCTGTCTGTCATGGAGCAATCTTCAACTTCACCTGCAACTAACAACGCTATAAGAAGGGCTGAGCAAAGCGGTAACATGACCAAGCAACGGTTTGCTAGGAAGGGTGAAAAGGTTAGAGGCTGACATGGTAATATGGGAGGCATGGTAAACAAGTGATAGGTAGCACAGCATAGCGATAGAACGAAGCAACTAGCAAGCAAAGATAGAAGTGATATCGAGGGTAATGGTCATCTTGCCTGAAATCCCACAAGGAAGAAGAACGAGTCCATGAAGAAGACAAACGAATGTAGTCGAACGAATCCTCACAACTTCGGGATGAAACCGAAGCTAACGAGAGAAGCAAACCGGAAAGAAGCATACAACATGGTAAACACACAAGCATAAAAATGGCATGATGCACAATCAAGTATGATGCATGTCCGGTTTAAATAGGCATGGCATGGCAAAGTGCAACAAACAATACTACAAGTTAAGTGGAGCTCAATATGCAACGAGTTGCATATTGATGAAACATCACATTAATTATTTAGTTCTCTCTCGTTTAGGAACACAACAATATTAATGTTATTAAACATGGCAAGAGGTGAAGCATGAGCAAACCACCTATTTAGGCAAGTTTAAATGAGGCTGGAAACAACAAACAACAATTCCGGAAAATCCCCATATGACATTTAGCAATTAAATGCAAACACAATTTTAAACATTTTAAATGTTGTTATCATGATGCAGATGACATATGCAAGTTTATGCAATTTTATGAAAACATTAACATGGGCATGGTACGAGGCATTTGTCGCCATGGCGGAAGGAAAAGGTGCCACGGAGGTGAAACGGAAATGGTGCCACGGCAACATTCCGGTCCCGGTAACTCATGCAGGTACCGGTGCAAAAAGGAAGTGTGACGTGAGCGAGTCATGCAAGATGGTGGGGTGATCCCGGATTACCGGGTTCCCACGGGTCGACGGCATGGCAAACGAGGAGGAACTTGCAATGACAATTCGGACACGGTGCAACATGAGCATCTCATACAACACACATTCATACACAGGCGGTCATCTTGTTGTTATACCTTTGAAGCGTGCGTTTTGGGGCGGTTCAAAATCGTCGAGGGAAGTAGTCCTTCTCGCGACGGTAGTGGAAGTAATTGTACACGTTCGTTTCGGAGAGGTACTTGACGAATCCAACGTCTTCGGGGCGACGCTAGTGGTACACGTTATCTTGTGGAACTTCACGGTTCGTTGTGTAGTCGTACACGGGTCCTTGCCGAAGATGGTCGCACACACACGTAGATGAATCATTCATTGACCTCCTAGTACTTGGCGAAAATCTCGAAGATGGCCTTGGCGTTCCTGGTTCGGTGGTTGTGGAGGCAGGGGTACTTGACGCATCCATGGAAGGGTCTTGGCGTTCCGGGTCCCAGGGTCTTGGCAACGTCAAAACAGGCAGCGGCATGCCACGACCAAGGTGGCGCAAAAGGCACCGATGAAGGGGAGAACGGGCGCCGGGCGATGGAGTTGCTCCCGAATCGCTGGGTGCTCGAGGACACGGACGCTCGGGGCAGCGGTGTGCAGGACGCAGGTGGAGGGCTTGTAGGAGACAGGCAGCGAGGTGGTGAAGGTGCAGTAGCAGCGGAGGATCTGCAAGGCGAGAGAAGGCGGAGGATGGAGCAGGTCCAGCGAGGTGGAGGCGCAGGGCGGCGGAGCACATGGTGTGGCGACCATGGACGGGCGATGGTGTGGGTGCGCAGGAGATGAAGGAGGCGAGAGGCAAGCCACGCGTAGACGGAAGCAGAGGCCGGAGCGAGGCAGGGGGCGCCGGAGTTGGCCTCCAGTGGCGGCGCAGGAGGCCCGATGCGGCGTCCTTGCGAGGCAACGGTGCGGAGGAGGGCCGACGAGGGGGCGCGATGGAGCTCAACGGGCGTGCTCCAACGGAGATGCTTGAGCGGGGACGGACGCGAAGGAGAGGAAGGAGCGGTCGTTGACCTGATGGGCTACGCTGGCGCGGTTCAACGAGGACGAGGTGGAGGTCGGGCGCTGGCGCGCAGAGGGAGATGGGGATCGAGCGCGAGGAGAGGAAGAGGGGGTCGGGCGCTGGCGGCGCTGGAGGGAAGGAGATGGGGATCGGGAGGGGGTTCGAGGCTAGGGTTAAGGAGAGTTGGGCTGAGGTGGGCCGGTGCTGCGGGCTAGGCCGAGCCGCGGACTGGTGGGCTGGCTGCATATCTCTCTCTAATACCCCACTTCTCTTTTATTTACCAAAAGCAGTAAATAGCAAAGAAAGAAAAAGGAGATAAAGAAAGGGTTGGAGAAATAATTTGAGCATGGGGTTAATTTTTCCGGACTCATAAAAATGAGCTTGACCCAAGAAAAATGGAGTGGGCAAGATTGCAAGAATTAAATTCAAAGTCATTTGAATTTAATTCAAATGGTTAACAAGGACTAGGATTTAGAAGTGTCCAGAAATGTTGAGAATTTTGGTGGAGCTCCGGAAAATGATGAAAGAAATTATGGGCAAGGTTGGAGACCAAGAATTGAGATAACAACGGCATGGGATAATTTGCAAGTGGGTGTTATGGTGATTCCCAAAGAATGGAATGCTTTGTTATAGCTCCCTAATAATATTGGGAGGATATGTTATAAAGAGAAAACACCATGTGAGTTCCCTCGATTTAACTAGATCAACGATCTATGCAATTTATTTAGTTGAGTATGAGATGCAAAGGTTAAAGACATGATGGCATGATGCAATGCAAAAATAAAAGAGCAAGCACAAAAGAAACACACGGCGAAACTCGGAATAGCTGGAAGTCTTCTGGAGCGTCGGTGTCAGGGCGTCACAGTGTCACATCGAACTTCAAGAGGAGCTCATGATCAAAGGAGGCAATCTAAGGGATTCCATGGCAGATTTGGCAGGAGCCATCATAAACAAATCTTACTTGAGTATAAAGTCGTCTTTTCCCAAGGGTCTGCATGACTACTGGGAATGGAAGCCGCTTTCCCTTGAACACCTGAAATATGCGGCAATTGTAAGTGAAACCTTCATTTTTTTATGATTTTCTGTCGTTATATTTTTGTTTTACTGCAACAGTAGTACTTTTTCCTCTTTACGTATATCTTCATTCTCATCCTTTTTTGTTTTAGGAAGGGTATGTGAGCTACGAGCTCTACCGCCAAGTTTTGTCGATGAAGGACATGATGCATCCCCGTTGTCTTCCCGACCGCAGAGGACGTTGATGTTTCGGAGCAGAACCCCAACTGAGTAGAATGGTCACGGTGGACGTTTGTGTGGACGTTTCAGAGCGGAATGGACTCTTGGAAGACTTTCATTTCTTTTTTTGTATAATTAATGAGTACTTTTAGTTCAATCCTATGGAGTACTGTTTTGTTATTCAGTATCGTGTTTGGCTTGTCTCATGTTATGTGAAACTATTTTTTTTATGTTTTTTCATGTTACAAGTTCATTGTTGACGTTTGCGCAAGTTCATGTACATTTAGGTAACCTGTTGAAGTGGCGCATATGTATTGTTTGGGAAAAGCGCGCTTTGTGTTTGGCTTATATTCAATGTCGTTTGTTTGTGTTTGAATTGTTGTCTTTTACACGTTCGCACAAGAGAGGCACGTCTGCTAACGTATGAGGCAACATTTCAGTACCCTGTCTTTGTGTTCTTCGGGACTGTGCCTTTAGAAGCCCGGCATCCGTGTCTGCGGAGGCTTTACTCTCGTGGCTTCTTTTCCGCTATTTCTGTACCTCACGTGACACACGTGATGTCTGTTTGTGCTGGTGTCGCACAACATTTTCTCTTGAGACTGCACAACCATGCCTCTTCCATCACTCTTTTGTGCATCCAGCTGGTTTGTACCTGTGCCTCGAGAACTCCGAGAAGCCGCAATTGCGTGACTGTATACGCTTCAATTCCGTGTCTCTTGTACGTGCATTTGCGTGTCTCAGGCGTCATGTTGGCTGTGACTCTACGTGCCTCTGGTGAAGACGTCCGTCCGTGACATGACGCATATGTATTGTTTGGGAGAAGCGTGTTTTTTGTTTGGCTTATATTCAGCGCCGTTTGTTTGTGTTTGTATTGTTGTGTTTTACACATTCGGACGAGAGTGCATGCCTGCTAACGTACGAGGCAACATTTCAGTACCCTGTCTTTGTGTTCTTCAGGACCGTGCCTTTAGAAGCCCGGCATCCGTGTCTGTGGATGCTTCACTCCTATGGCTTCTTTTTCGCTATTTCTGTACCTCACGTGACACACGCGATGTCTGTATGTGCTGGTGTCACACGGCAGTTTCTCTTGAGACTGCACAACCGTGCCTCTGCCACCACTCTATTATGCATCCAGCTGGTTTGTACCTGTGCCTCGAGAACGCCATTTCCAAAGCCGTGCCTGTGCGCCGAGAAGCCGCAATTCCATGCCTATATACGCTGCAGTTCTGTGCCTCCTGTGCCTGCATTCGTGTTTCTCAGGGGACACACTGGCGTGATTCTTCGTGCCCGTGGTGTCAGACGTCCGTCCGTGAGGGGATGCGGTGGCTGTTACTCGTCGTGCCTGTGCTTCTACACGCCTGTGCGTCCGAAGTCTTTAAAACTGTGGCTCTCCGACTTGTGCCGTTGATTTGCTTCAAGTATTGATGTATCTCACGTGATACATGCCATGACTCTCGAACAGAGTGTTCTCATCGGTGCCTCTTCGAGGTCTCTTTTTTGCATTTAGATGACTTGTATCTAGAGGATTTAGGTCAAGACTGAAAAACAAGACGGAAAAGATCACGTGGCTCGCGAAGCCGATGCACGTGCCTGTAGAGGCTATGTTTCCGTGCCTTCGTTGCCTGCATTGACGTGTTTTCGGCGAGTTTCTGCCTGCATGTGTACATGCCTGTTGTGATACCGACCGATATCTCCAAAAGTTGTACGCTCATGCATGTGGAATAGACATGTATGTGCGTCTTGTGCCTGCATACCCGTGCCTCATGTGAAACCAGCCTTGACTCTCGAGGGACAGATGGTGTGAATCTAGCTAGATGAGGGACGGATGAGTTCTGGCCCTCGGATCTAAGGTGTACGGCAGGCTGTTCGTTTGCTTCATTGGATTCTTCCGTCGATGGTCTTTGTTCAAAGGAGGAATCGATGACCGATGTGGTGGTTGTCTGATGTGACTATTAAGTGTGTCAGTTACCGTAAAATAAAGTTAGAGGCTCCTCGGTTTCTCTGCGGTATCAATTATTTGTGCACAACCGTGACTTTAGGAAGTGCATGGTTCCATGAGCTTCGGAAGCACAACCGTCTATACGCTGCTCCTAGTTCACACGTTAATGCGTATGGTAACCCAAACGTCCCTCGCAAAGGTTAAATACTGGCCGTGTTTGTGAGGTCTCCACATCGTATTGTAGCCGCAGAACATCAGGCAGTTCCCACCCTCCTTACCATTCCCTAACCTTGTCGCAGGGTCTCAAGAGTCTCCATTGGCACCTTGCTGCTCACTGCCATGGACGACTTTTTGAACACCACCGAGTACCATCCGATAGTTGCTGATGGTAACACGAAGCTCGACGTGTGGTATACAAACGAGCCTGGCAAGGTGGAGGAGATCATTGCCTTGTACGAGGACTGGTTGCGCGAGGAGAAGTACAAGTTTGTTGGTCTTGGCATGGAGTTCACACGAAAGGATTGGTATGGGCGTAGAAAAGTTGCCGTCGTGCAACTGGCTATGCGGAATCATGTTTTGGTCTATCACTTCTGCAAGGCCAGGACAGAGTGCCCTGTCTTGAAGGATTTCCTTGAGAATAGAGGTATAACTTTCTCTAGTGTGGGCGTCAGGAATATTAGAGATGCTCTTTTTCAAGATTTCATCAGAGTTCCAGAAGGGTACCACGTCGACATCGAAGATAAGTTCATGATAAAAGGCGGTCAAGAAAGGGAATCCATGGAGGACTTAGCAGGAGCCATCATTGACGAATCTTACTCCAAGCTGGAGCCCTCTTTTCCAGAACTTTTTCGTCACTACTGGGATTGGAAGCCACTTACCTTTGATCACCTGAAATATGGAGCTACTGTAAGTGAAGATTTATTTTTCGTTAGTTTCTGCCTTTGTTGCAAGAACAATATGTTTTTTTTAAAAAAATTTGTACATTGATGTTTTCATTTGGTTTTCCTTTAGGAAGGGTATGTGAGCTATGAGCTGTACCACCGGTTTCTGTCGATGAGGGACATCCTGCATCGTCGCTGTCTTCCTGATGTCAGATGGCGAGGATGTTTCTAAGGATTGTGTGATGAATTGGTTATTTGATAGTTATTGTATTGAGTAATATTACATCGACTGATGAATTTGTAATTGTGGTGGTTTTATTTTGAACCATATGGAGTTGACTGGTTGGAAATTTAAGTTTACTAGTAAAACGCCCGTGCGTTGCTACGGGCTATGATTCACATAAATGAATCAACCAAACGATTAGGTCGTCTCCAAGGTTGAAGTTCCCTTTTCCCGCATACGTCCTAACGTGTACAGATATCAAACAAGCTTCCAGCAGGCTCCTCAAAATCCAACCATCTGGACAGTCCAAGCTCCCCTAAATCTAATCCATATGTGACGGAGAAATATGGTTGTCCAAACTATCTACCATATTGTCTCCAGCACTCGGTCCTACAAAAAGACTCACCCCACAACATACCCTTCCCTTTTCCCGTCGAACCCTCCCCTTCCCGCTTGGTTTTCCGCCATAGCAGGACATTTCTTCCTAAAGCTCACTCCTTCAAAATCAGATGGCGCCCACCTCATCGTCACCATGGCGCCCTATGTCCTTCACACCATACTTCCGTATAGACAGCCAAGGAGGAGTCCCCCGCCAACCGCCCCGCTCTCCACCTTGATCCCCTCCCCTAGTGTTCATGTCGATCCACCGCCTTGATCCCCTCCCCTAGTGTTCATGTCGATCCACCGCGCTATCAAGGGGGACAAGGTGTGCCAAAGTAATATTCATTATATGAGATGGTACCATACTTTTTAACTTAGAATGTGCCGGGAGTTAGGTTTAAAGTTGTCGAAGACAGTTTTCCATTAGTTATCTTGATATAAAGATCATTGATCACGCTTTTAAAAATTCTAAGCATTCGCATTGATCACAAATAACAAACCACATAAAACAGATGATTATATGTGTGAACCTCATGTATTTTTGGTACAATGTTGCAAATTGCAAGTTAATTCTTTTTCTCCCCAAGAGAATTTACACACATGCTTAGTAAGGCAACATCAATATTTGATTCTACAACATTAGATGCGAAGACTGCACTCATACATTTTGAAGGCAGTATTATTTCAAACTAAACAGATGCATGTTGGTTAGCTTATTTTACCCTGAAGATTAATTCATCAATATCATCTTGTAGACCATCCATCACTTTGTTTTGCCCGCAATTTTAGTATGTACAAGTACATCATCCACATAATCAACAAGATACACTTGCACAGAACAGAACAAAGAAGACAAGTTGGGAGTTGAACATCTCAAACTGATAAGGATCTTGTATATATTTTCTAAAATGATTCCTTTATAGGTAAATTTTATTGGTGACAAGATTTTGTGGAAGTTTTTTTCTAACATAATAAAACCCTTCAGCAGCTGTTGCGGTTCTTATACTTCTAACTGAATGAAGGTCATCCAACTTACATCAGAAAAATGGGATGACGAAAAGACAAATTTGGTATCAAAATATTTAGAATTTTCTCGAGATAAATGTTCTTGAGAACCATGAAACTGTGGCTTGATGGGTCCTAAATTTAAGGAGCTCTTGCGTGT
This sequence comes from Triticum aestivum, assembly GCF_018294505.1. Taxonomy (NCBI): domain Eukaryota; kingdom Viridiplantae; phylum Streptophyta; class Magnoliopsida; order Poales; family Poaceae; genus Triticum; species Triticum aestivum. The sequence goes on along the minus strand of NC_057798.1, from coordinate 645,205,937 downwards.
GCACCACCAAACTAAGGCATATGACTTGCTGATAATAAAACTTAATCATTACCAAGCATACGGTGTTCTGGCAGCACAATACTATTGGTTAGTGCCAGAAAAGTTGCATATAGGAATGAAAATAATAACTCCTTGTCACCCTATGTGTACCACTATCAGTCTGTTCATATTACCATTATTTTTCACAGTACAAGTCTATCAACACCAATTAAGTGTTTAGTACCAAATCTGCCCTCCCAAACAAGAAGGACGACTCCAAGCTCGTAATCTTGTACTGGGTCATGTATTTGGATTATAAATCTACGAAAATAATCAACATGTAAATATGAACAATGTTTTGGGTCGATCTATTTCTTAAGAAGACAATAAATAAAATCTACCAACATGTTATGAGAAACCCGACGATGCAGCCTTCAAAAATGCAAATACAGTACATAAATTGTTGGATTTGCCACCTGAATAGCAAATTCAGGTTAGATTTTTGTGTCGACAAAAACATATCAGTTCCGGTAGGTAATATGCAGTGAAGACTCGGCGTTGCAATCATATCACACAGCCGCTACATTGCCATTACGAAAGAACAAAGCAGAGTAGAGCTAGCAGCAACTGAAAGTCTGAATACTAAAACTATCTAGCCTCTGCACCACGGCTGGTTGCTCCATCATATGAGGTTCAACAACACAACCACCACATTAAATCAGTCATCATTTACAGTTTCAGTCTTGCAAGAACATGACACATAATGAGTGGTCTGATGATTTGAGGCACTCCCTTCACCAGACAAAATGTGCGTGTGTCTAAAAAGGAATGACAGCGGCAGCACGCTAACATCATCTATAATGTGGGTCGCCTGTGTAGATGCTCAAAAATACAAGAAAATAAATACTGTAAAATTGAAAACCATCTAATCGTCCTCTCTGTCACCGTTTTTTAAGTAACTCTGTAACCACTTGATGCTAAGTATGGGTGCTAATTACAGATTGAATACACCTTCAATATTTTACCTTGTGCAAACTTGATGCATCTTTTGTCACCGATGCCACATATCAACTGTGAAACTATCATCCAGCACTGAAGATGGTCTAAGAGGAAGAGCTGCTCACCACGATAACCTCGACGGCGCTGGCCTGCTCAAAGATAGTATCAGGGTCAAAAATTGCATCCACTTGTTGTGGTCTGTATGCATCGACCAAATAATATCCTCATGCTAAGTACATTGACTCTTCATTGACATTATTGGTATACATCGACTTGCTATGGTCTGTATGTGTCAATGATATTCTTAAATTCCAATGCTGTGACATAGGACTTAAAAAAAAAATTAAATACCGACAAACATGGGTCACCTCTGTAGACGCTTAGAGATTAAGAAAATAGATAAGATGTCAAAATAAAAAGAATCATTTAAATGCCGTCTCTGTCAATGCATGATGCTAACGCCTTCAGTATTCTACCTCCTGCAGAGGAAAATATCCAAGCGCTTGATGCATCCAGGCCGATCGACTGGGAAACAAATCCCAACAACTTTTGCTAGCATCCAGCATTCAGGATGGTCTAAAAGGAAGAGATGCTCAACTCGGCAACCTCAACGACACCGGCCTGATCGAAGAGCTGCGCGAGGCACTCGCTGCTGACGTCATAGGGAAGGTTGAACACGTACACCTTGGCCTCCTCCGACGGCTCCACATACTCCTCGACCTCCTCCACACCACCACGACCTCCTCCTTCACCTCAACCACCAGCTCCTCCTCGACGATGAAATCCAGGGCCTCGTCCTCGGCTGCAAAGGAAACAGAGTAAGCTTCCAATCACAAAATCTTTTAAAAAGCTCGACATATCACCGGTTCGGTCAGCCATCCATCCTACTAAAATGGCAACTGAATGGCGGCTCACCTTGTCCTGTACACATGCCTTGGCCTCGTCCTCTGCCGCCGCCTTGTCGTGCTCGTCGTCCTCGGGGAAGGTTAGCAGGGTGTCCGAGTTGGCGACTTCCTTGGCCGGCACCGGCCCACGAGGGCATCTCCGGGCACGGCTGCTGCTGGCGGTGGCGACAGTTGCTGCTAGATAATGGGATTGTGGGACGGACATACAAAACGTACTAAAATTCAGAGGGAGGCGCTGGTCTTAGAGCCTGGCGGTGGATCGTGACAAAGACCGGGAGGAGGGCCAATGAGGTCGGGATGGGGCGGATTCGGCCGCAGGAGGTCGATTCCTACCGGATCAGGGCGAGGCAGCGGTCATTGGTGGCCATGGCTGCTCCTATAGAAGAA
>NC_057798.1:645195576-645203327 GCF_018294505.1 Triticum aestivum | reverse complement strand
GGGGAGTGGGGGAGCCAGGAGAGCTCGCCGGCGGCGCGGTGACCGTTGGTGAGGCAGAGCCCTCTTTCTTGGCGGAGAGGCGGCGGCTTGGCTTGCGAACAAGCGACGGATCGCCTAAGGGAAGCGAGGAGTCCGAAGGCGAGCGACGAGGAAAGCGAGGCACGGAGCAACAGGACGCTGGGCTGGTCGACGAGCTCTTGGCGGCGGCGCAGGAACCCTAGCGCGTGCAAGGGTATGAGGAGAGGATGCTCGCGCGAGGAGAGGGAGGGGAGCGGTTCGTGCGTGGGGTGGTTTTTTTTGGCTGCGTGAGTGGGCAGGGGCACCAGAGACTGAAAAAAGCGACGAAAATAAACCGACGAAAAAAAATCGTGGAACAGGTGGGAATCGAGGGGATGCGGAAGGTGGGATCGAGGACGAAAAAAATCGAGTGAGGTGGGACAAAAATAAAACCCGGAACGCGACCTACCAACTGAGACATTAGGAGTAGAGATTTTCGTTCCATCATGTTTTTCTTGACTGGGTGCCTTCAAGAATATTTTCCTCTATGATTTCTTGCTATTCGTTGGTATAAGATGAGATGTATTAAGAGGACCACTCAGATGTGCACTTTCGTGAATCTAGGCAGCGCACAACCGTCTGCTCAGGGATGCATTGTTTTTGTTTTAGGCAAGGCACGCTCTGGTGTTATTAGTTTGCTAGCTGCTTCAGTTTTCTCTGAATATGGTCACAGTGACAGGTAGGGGCGTCACTTTCACTTTGTGTTCGTAGTGTGTTTGGCACGGTTGTTTTTATAACGAATATATAGTAGGAGGCTCCTCAAAAGTCCCACGCACCTACATAAACAAACTGAGAACTCGCAACCAACGCAATAAAGGGGTTGTCAATCCCTTCACGGCCACTTGCAAAAGTGAGATCTAATAAAGATAGTAAGATAAGATAAATATTTTTGGTATTTTATAATATAGATGCAAAACGTAAAGATGCAAATAAAAGTAGATTGGAAGCAAATATGATAAGAGATAGACCCCGGGGCCATAGGTTTGACTAGAGGCTTCTCTCAAGATAGCATAAGTATTACGGTGGGTGAACAAATTACTGCCGAGCAATTGATAGAAAAGCGCATAGTTATGAGATTATCTAGGCATGATCATGTATATAGGCATCACGTCCATAACAAGTAGACCGACTCCTGCCTGCATCTACTACTATTACTCCACACATCGACATACTCCTTCCTGCATCTACTACTATTACTCCACACATCGACTGACTCCTGCCTGCATCTAGAGTATTAAGTTCATAAGAACAGAGTAACGCATTAAGCAAGATGACATGATGTAGAGGGATAAACTCAAGCAATATGATATAAACCCCATCTTGTTATCCTCGATGGCAACAATACAATACGTGCCTTGCAACCCTTTCTGTCACTAGGTAAGGACACCGCAAGATTGAACACAAAGCTAAGCACTTATCCCATGGCAAGAAAGACCAATCTAGTAGGCCAAACCAAACTGATAATTCGAAGAGACTTGCAAAGATAACTCAATCATACATAAAAGAATTCAGAGAAGATTCAAATATTATTCATAGATAAACTTGATCATAAACCCACAATTCATCGGATCTCGACAAACACACCGCAAAAAGAGTTTACATCGAATAGATCTCCACAAGAGAGGGGGAGAACATTGTATTGAGATCCAAAAAGAGAGAAGAAGCCATCTAGCTAATAACTATGGACCCGTAGGTCTGTGGTAAACTACTCACAACTCATCGGAGGGGCAAGGATGTTGATGTAGAAGCCCTCCGTGGTCGATTCCCCCTCCGGCAGAGTGCTAGTGAAGGCTCCAAGATGGGATCTCATGGATACAGAAGGTTACGGCGGTGGAAATTGTGTTTCGTGGTGCCCCCGGATGTTTTCGGGGTGTGTAGGTATATATAGGAGGAAGAAGTACGTCGGTGGCCGCCCGAGGGGCCCACGAGATAGGGGGCACGCCCTACAGGGGGGCGCAGCCTCCTCTCTCATGGGAGCCTCGACTGCTTCTTGACTTGCACTCCAAGTCCTCTGGATCATGTTCGTTCCAAAAATCACGCTCCCGAAGGTTTTATTCCGTTTGGACTCCGTTTGATATTCCTTTTCTTCAAAATACTGAAATAGGCAAAAAAACAGCAATATGGGCTGGGCCTCCGGTTAGTAGGTTAGTCCCAAAAATGATATAAATGTGTAAAATAAAGCCCATAAACATCCAAAAGGGGTAATATAATAGCATGGAACATTAAAAAATTATAGATACGTTGGAGACGTATCAGGCATTGCCGTGAAGGTATTGAATGCATTGTCATATGTTTGGCAGAGGCGTTATCCTTCCTTTGGGTACTAAATTCGGAGAGGCACTGCGTTATGTTAGTATGAGTCACTGTCATGGTTGTATGTTCTGTAATATTTCTAGTTAGTCTGGCTAGTGAGTTCACGTCTGTCTAGTTAGTGGAGGCTTGTCCTATGTTATGTTGAGGCAGAGTTGTGTGTGTCGTTCACAAATGCTTTCTCTGACACGTTTGTTCGGAGAGGCACGTATAGGCTGTTATTCAAAGGCATGGTCGTGTCTTTCTTCCGAAATGTTTGCTTTCACTTACTTGCTGAGAGAGATTCGTCGGTGAAACTTGTGAGGTCACGGACCTTCTTCGGTTGAAGTCACGGTCGTGCTTCCATGACTCGTTGGCTTGGTAGAGGGACCGGTGTTAAGCTATCGAGGGGACGGTCCTGTGTTAACTGGTGGCGCACTTGTGTGTGTCAGGTTAGTTGTCCGTGTTAAGAGTGGCACGTTCTACGTGGATAAGAGGCACAACAGTGCCTCTGTGACCAGCATTACTGGAGGTGAGTCATTTAGCTCCTTTGTCAGATGCTTACGAATCGATGGTGTTTCTCCTCTGTGTTCCAATTGTTTCTTTTTTTATGTCTAGTCGAAGTAAGTGGTGTTCTAGTGCAAGGAATTGATGTCTTGAATATGATCTTTACAACTTTTTGAAAAAATACGATTCTTATTTTCGAAAAAATACGATGTCAGGAATTTAAGACTTAACCATTTGAATGCACAGCTGTGGTTAATGGGATCCATATTAGATATCTTGGACCGACAGAAAAATAGCTGAAACATTGTTGTGATTACATGAGTCGATATGGCTGAAACAATGTTCGGATGTCTCCATCTAAATTAAGGCACATTTAGCAGTAGTCATCTTCTTCCAAATCTTCTTCTTTCGCACCGGATGTTGTGTTTGTTGAGTACGATGCTCAGTGCCTCAAATACATGGCCTGTGTTGTAGTTCGATGTTATCATTTTGTAAGTTAGTTGTTCTCTCATCGGTTTCACATGGATCTGCAAAACAAATAAGCGCACAAACTAATAAAATTTATTGTAAAACCTAATGTTTAGCTGGCTTGGATGAACATATGTTGATGTGTTGTCAATGAGAGTGAACTTACATTATTTATAAAAAATGAATTATTATTGAAATTAATGAGGGGCATCAAATGCATGGTGTAAATAGCACTGTCATCCCTGAAATTTGAGAGCATTATGTTATTGGTTAGAAGGTGGACAGTAGATATGGGATATGTAGTGGAACAAAAAAATGCATGGTGTAAATGAGGTAGAGCTACAGTTAAAAGAAACTCACTCTCTGTCTGAGTTGCATACACTCTGCACAGGTTTGACATGAAAGGAGGCCATTGTGTGAGGATAGTTGTTGTAAGCAGAATGGTAAGCTCTCTTGAAGTTTTCGATGACAATGTCCGAGTGTTCCTTTATACCATCGCAATTGATATAAGGACACATAATTTCGAAGCGACGCATGGCAAGATCACGATTATGAGGTAGATAAAATGTGGTTTCTTTCTCACAGGTATTAAGACCTAAAACAATTAATGGGAAGTTATATCATTGTAACAAGAAAATCTGGTAGAACTGAAGACGAACACTAGACAGATAGAGTGAGTAGGGTGAACTCACGATGTTGCATTTGTTTGGCAGCTTGAACCCAATAGTTTTTTCTGCAATTTGTTCCTTCAGTAGTTCAATTCTTGCTCCTAGAACTTGAAATTTATCCTGGAGTAAATTGAAGCTGCGTCACTCAGCGTGCTAGTAGTAGTAAATGTGGTTTGTTATTATTATTTATGAGAAGCAAGAACTTACAGAGGCATCAATGTACATTATATGCTTGTGCACAGATGTTGGCGTTGCGTAGAATTGTTCTTTCATTAGCAACTCTGAGTAAGCATTGACCACGAATGAGTTGATATATCCGTATACCTTCATTGACAAACCTAAAGTTCGATGATCGGCCCAATGTTGGTCGACATAGAATAACCTCTTGCTGCCAAAAAAGATAAATGCATTTTAAATCGTATGATTTTATTATTTAACATTAGAGTTGATGAGTATTCAATTGCAATAGTAGAATAAATGAGCTGAAACTCTTTAATTTGAAAGCTTCAGGCAGAATGCATTGTAGTAGTAAAAGAAAGGATCAAAACATTACTGTAAGAGGAAGAACTAATTCATTACCTATCATTTTGACTGATGCCTGGTGTATTGTCGACGACTGTTTCATACACTTCTTTCTCCTGCGTTGTAGAATCTCTTATTTCCAAAAGTTGGCAGTGATCTTGATGGTCATTCGCTTGGTGAGTGAATCGAGTCTGTTCTAGCTGAGGATGATGCTGATGAGGTTGGAAGACATGACCACCGGAGTGCATCTGACCATTACTAAGTTGCAGATGACCCTCATTACAATTGTTGTTTCTTTGGACTATTAGGCCTTGTGGTTGGTGCTGCATGCGCAGTTGTAATGTTCTGACGGTTGGATCACCGGTTGAGCTCGAAGGAGTATCTATTGGAAAATGTTGAAGAGGATGGCCGGAATACTGCATGCTATTGAACTGTTGTTGCAAGGCACTGTAACTTTGCCCACGAGACTCGCTTGTCCGTGGTTGCTGATGGTTCTGCTCTTGAGGTTGGCGTTGCTGGCACCGTGCAGTGCTATTATTCTGAGCATCATTGTTTTGGGGGTAGTGGGCATTGTGGACAGGGGTTTGTTGGTGGTACTGTTTGTGACTTTGGTTGTTCATTGCATAAGGTGAGTGCTGGCTGTTGTTTGAGCTGTTGTTATTCTGAGCACCAGGACGTCGGTAGTAGTTGTTTTTGAGAGTAGGAACTGGTTGGTAGTGTTGTGACAAAGCAGTTGCTGGCAAACTGTCAGACAAGACAGTTTGAGTTAAACCTGTGGAGTATGACGTATCAAAAGTCTGTGAGAGGTGGCTACCGCCTGGCATTGAGCCTGATCGGCTGGGCATATGTGGCTCTTCATAGTTAGAAAGGCAAGATCTGGATGACGAGGTTGAATTCTTGGTCAAGTGTGAGATAGTATCAGGTTGGCATTGTTGGGATGCTACTTGGTTATGAAAGGGTTGCTTCTTCTTTTCTTCAACGACTCTGTCAAGTTGTTCATAGATAGATGGGTCAGACCATATTTCATCATCATCAATGAATCCAGCATCAAGGAGGCCTATGTGGTTGTTAGCCTGTAGAGACTGATTGATTGCAGTTTCTGTTGAATAATGTGGAGGCTCCAGTATTCTAACTTTTTTCTTAGGAGGTGTCGTATTATTGTTTCTTGGATCTTCTGACTGCTGTAAGGACCTCTTGTGAGCTGCCATTTGTGTTTCCAGTTCTGGCGGATGTGCGGTTGTGGTAAGAGGGACGCTGTCCGTGGGATCAATACGTGGTTGTTTGGTACATTGTTCATGTTCTTCTGCAATGTTATTGTCTTCCACATCGATAGATGTGGTAGTAATGATTGGAGCTTCACTAGTGGATGGAAGTGCTTTTCTCGTATCCAGTACTGTGGCAGAACCGCTATCAGAATCAGTGGTGATGACTACTCTAGGAGCAAGGGAGGAAGTAGCTCTGGTGTGTTCAGTTTCAGCAATCGTCTTCTCATCTCTCAAAATTGAAACAAGATGGACCTTAGCTTCTGGCAGTGAAGAAGAACGTTGTTCAGTGACAATGTTTAACTTTTGTGCAGGTTGGGATACAGTGAGGCTCTTTGTGTTGGTTGAAGAATTTTTGTGAGCGCTATTAGAACCGCTGGACCATGCAGTAGTTGGTGACATTTTCCCAATGTGATGAACAGGTGCTCCAAGTGTATCCGTTGAGATTGGACCAGTCAGTAACTGTTTGTCAACCGCAGAGTGCGAGGTTGATGTTTCTGTTGCAGTAGGTTTTGCTGTTTCCTCCAAGAGTTTTTCTAGTGGGCTTGTCAGAGAGTTGTGGTCTGCAGATCCTCCAGCAGAATTTTGGGTTTCAATCCGTACAGAACACTCAGACGAATTTTCACCTGTCATTATAATTGCCCCGCTCTCCAGCATCTCAGACATTGGCACAAAGGGCTCATGAACCGGCAAGCCATCAAGGCAGTTCTGTAGATGGTTATGCACTTTGTCCAGATGAATCTTGGCTTGTTCATCAATGTCCTCTTTGTTGTGGTCGATCCTGTTCACCTCCAGTAGCAACTTAATCCGAGTTGATGATTTTAGCTGTGAAGATAGACGAATTTGGGACTGCTCTTTGTCGTATGGATTTTCGGAGTCTGGGTCAGGGGTATCGCAGCAACCCTTTAAATTTTCCAGGGAGTATGACGTGGCGTGAAGGACACTGGTTGAGCCACTGCTGGAAGAACTTTGACTGCTTGTCGTGCTAGAACTTGGAAGCGTAGAGTATGTTGAAGGGGCTGATGAAAAAGTTTCTTTTTCATTCGAGTTGTCCTGTTGCAAGTTACAATAAACGCCCCGGTCTCTGGTCTTGGTTTCTTTTGCACTAAGATCCCTACCAAGTGAAAGGAGCTTCTCCAATTTCTGCTCGAGAACTGGTTGAAACCGCGAGAAAAGTTCTGTGTACATTTCATTGATAACTTTTGCAATTTTCACCTTGGCCTGTAATTGAAAAAAACATCAGAAATTTTTAATACTGGAAATGAAAATTAGTTATTAATACCGAAAATGAAAAATATGTTGTGAGCTGTTGTATGTTCTGTCAAGAAAATCAGGATCACACATGATATGCTGCGGGGAAGTGCGGGTAACAAGGTCCATGAATCATGGTCAACACATTCATTGAAAGAGCACACCCGACGTATTGTATGAAGCATGGTTGACCTACCTCTGCAGGGAAGCAGTGCTATATTGAACACAAAATCACAGCTAACGTACTGTATAGGAAGCACTTTTATATTTAACACAAAATGATAGCTAACGTACTTTTGGAAGCACTTCTATATTTAACACAAAGGCACAGCTAACGTCCTGTAGGAAGCACTTTTAGTTTTAGCACAAAAGCACAGCTAAGGTACTATAGGAAGCACTTTTGTATTTAACACAAAAGCACAGCTAAGGTAGTATAGGAAGGACTTCTATATTAAACACAAAGGCACGACTAACGTCCTATAGGAAGCACTCCTATGTTTAACACAAAAGCACAACTAACGTATTATATAGGAAGCACTTTTATATTTAACACAAAAGCACCGCTAACGTACTATAGGAAGCACTTCTAGTTTTAGCACAAAAGCACAGCTAAGGTACTATAGGAAGCACTTTTGTATTTAACACAAAAGCACAACTACGGTAGTATAGGAAGCACTTCTATATTAAACACAAAAGCACAACTAAGGTAGTATAGGAAGCACTTCTA
>NC_057798.1:645185332-645195199 GCF_018294505.1 Triticum aestivum | reverse complement strand
GTCCTATAGGAAGCACTCCTATGTTTAACACAAAAGCACAGCTAACGTACTATATAGGAAGCATTTTTATATTTAACACAAAAGCACAGCTAACGTACTATAGGAAGCACTTCTAGTTTTAGCACAAAAGCACAACTAAGGTACTATAGGAAGCACTTTTGTATTTAACACAAAAGCAGAGCTAAGGTTGTATAGGAAGCACTTCTATATTAAACACAAAGGCACGACTAACGTCCTATAGGAAGCACTCCTATGTTTAACACAAAAGCACAGCTAACGTACTATATAGGAAGCACTTTTATATTTAAAACAGAAGCACAACTAACGTACTATAGGAAGCACTTCTAGTTTTAGCACAAAAGCACAACTAAGGTACTATAGGAAGCACTTTTGTATTTAACACAAAAGCACGGCTAAGGTAGTATAGGAAGCACTTTTATATTTAACACAAAAGCACAACTAAGGTAGTATAGGAAGCACTTCTATATTAAATATAAAAGCACGGCTAATGTCCTGTAGGAAGCACTTCTAGTTTTAACAGAAAAGCACAGCTAACATACTATAGGAAACTGTCTGGATGAGCACTTGTCCTATATGAAGCACTTCTAGTTTTAACACAAAAGCACAACTAACGTACTATAGGAAACTGTCTGGATGAACACAATAGGACATGTATCTTTTTCGTAAAAACTTAGGGAGCATCATTTCAAACATAAAATCTGGTGCAGTAGCTAGAAATCACTTACGTAACAAAGTTTTTCTTGAGACACAAATTCTTCTATGTAGGATTCTAGTCTGGGACTCATTTGGAAAAATGGCGCCTGAAAGCCAGGTGGTGGTTGGAAAGGCATGCGCCTAATGTCTTTCAGCTGCCATGCGGAAAAGGAAACAATTACAGTCAAGTCAAGTTAATACATTCCAGCTAAGTCCTTATGTTGAGTCGAAAACTTCGCCAAAGGAAAATGATGAAAAGTTGGCTCACCGTGTGTTTCCCAAAAATTCCATCCTCTGTTGACAGCCTGTCTATGTTAGCATAATTCTTAATGGCCTCTGTGTCCCACATGACAAGTCTTGCAGGAGTGTCAGGTTCCAGGTCCATAATCTTCGTATCCAGGTACTCAAAATACGTTATCTGCAAGTGGGGAAGAGGTAAAAATGAATCATGTTCTTGTAGCTGCTTGTGGGTATAAAGAAATGTACAAGTTAGTGAATGAACCACTGGAATCAGGAGGCATCCACACAGGGCGCCTGCGAATCCTTTGTCATTGAAGGTCTAGAGTGATGCCACCAGTTTCTCTGTGACAGCATTGGACCAATCATATGATCATATGTTACTTGCTGGTCCTTCTAGAGTGGCTAAATAGTCGGGGCTAACGCAGTCATATGTCGTTGGGCATAGAAATACCGCTGTTGCAAACATCACGAAAACCCGTTGAAACACTTCTCCTGTCAGCTCTGGGGTTATGAGATCAGTTAACTCTCTGATGTTTGGAGCGTGCCCAGCACACCGAGTTTCAGTCTTAACCTGACATCTGAAAGCTTCTGAGCATTTTCTAGGGATAATCTGCCCTCCAAGTGGAATTCCTAAGATCCGGTGCACTGTGTACGAGTTGAGGAGGAATATGTATCCACCAGGCAGTATGAAACACCTAGAAGGGCAATCAAAATAGCGGACAAGCCAGCGAACGGAACACCTTGAAAGCTCGCGACAACACTGAGGGAGTCCTGGATTAGGGGGTATCCGGACAGCCGGACTGTGTACAATGTCCGGACTATTGAAGCGTGAAGATACAAGACTCAAGACTTCGGCCCGTGTCCGGATGGGACTCTCCTTGGCGTGGAAGGCAAGCTTGGCGATCCGGATATTGTGTTTCCTTTCTTATAACCGGCTCCATGTAAACCCTAGCCCTCTCCCGTGTCTATATAAACCGGAGAGGTTGGTCCTTAGAATGCCGATCACAATTACAATCATACCATCATAGGCTAGCTCTTAGGGTTTAGCCTCTATGATCTCGTGGTAGATCTACTCTTGTACTACCCATATCTTCAATATTAATCAAGCAGGAAGTAGGGTTTTACCTCCATCGAGAGGGCCCAAACCTGGGTAAACATCTGTGTCCCTTGCTTCCTGTTACCATCAGCCTTGACGCACAGACCGGGACCCCCTACCCGAGATCCACCGGTTTTGACACCGAAATTGGTGCTTTCATTGAGAGTTCCTCTGTGAAGTCGCCGCAAGGCTCGATGGCTCCTTCAATCATCCTCAACGATGCTGTCCAGGATGAGACTTTCCTCCCCGGACAGATCTTCGTGTTAGGCAGCTTCGCACTGCGGGCCAATTCGCTTGGCCATCTGGAGCAGATCGACAGCTACGCCCCTGGCCACCAAATCATGTTCGGAAACTTGAACTACATGGCAGATATCCATGGAGACTTGATCTTCAACGGATTCGGGCCCATGCCAGGAGCACCGGACAGTCACGACGAGCATGGCCTGGACCTGCTGTTGGACAACGCTCGGGATATCACCCCAGCAGTAGCCCCGGAATCAAATCCGGAGCAGGCTGCGTTGCCTAGGGATGGAGGGATGGACCCCGCCCCACAGGCCGTACCCTCATCGGCGGTGGAGCCGAACACATGCCTCGCTTCTGAGGAAGCCTGTGACTCCAGACCCCCGGATTCGTATCTGGTTGTAGGATCCAGTCCGCGCGTTCCCGAGCCCACCGAGCCTGGTTGGGCTCCGGTAATGGAGTTCACCGCTGCGGACATCTGCCAACACTCGCCCTTTGGCGACATGCTGAACTCATTAAAGTCTCTCTCTTTGTCAGGAGGCTCTAGGCTGAACTATGTCCGGCTTGAGTGGGAAGCAGGCGACGAAGGAATTCGCTGCCCACCCACCACCCACTTCATTGCCACGATCGATGATTTAACCGACATGCTTGACTTCGACTCCGAAGACATCGACGGTATGGACGACGGTGCAGGAGAATTACAAGAGCCACCGCTCACAGGGCGGTGGACGGCCACCTCCTCATACGATATATATATGGTGGACACTCCGAAGGAAACCAAGGGCGACGAGGCAACGGAGGATAACCCCTTAGGAGAAAAAGCAAAGCATGGGCGCCTTCGGCGCCGCTCCAAGCCCTGCCACATCAACACCGGCCCCGGAGACGAAAGCAATTCGGATGGTACCGCAGAGGAATACAGTCCTGATCAGCCTACCTTCAAGCAGGCCGGACCGGTCACGATGGGATACTTGGAGAAGGACAACTATACACCCCCCTCCGACGATGAGGCAAGCCTCGGCTATGACGAATTCGGCGTACCTGAAGATCCAGTGGAACAAGTTCACTTCAAGCAACGGCTCATGGCCACGGCAAGGAGCCTGCAAAGGAAGCAAGAGCAGCTTAGAGCTAACCAAGACTTGCTAGTCGATAGGTGGGCCAAGGTACCGGCCACCGAAAAGTACGAACTCGACATCCCCAACAAAGGGCATACACGACACAACTGGCTACCTCAACCCAAGCAGGAGAACCCAAGGCGCACACCCCAACGTCCACACATCATTATGGTCCAAGACAACAAGAAGGATACACGAAGAGACACCCTCAAGCCTCGGCGCAATGGTCACAAACGTCAAGTCAAGGAAACTGGCGCCAGGTCCAGCAAACCCCAGTACGGTCAACGGACAAAGAGCAGCTCAAGCCTATTCGGCCCGAGCCACACACTCGATCAACCATGTGAAATTCATGGTACTCCTAGAAGGACGGCAAAGCATACCAATAGAGAATGCCGGATCCTCAAAACAAGGCGGCTGGTCATGTGCATGAAACAATGAGGGGAGGCATCTAATCAAGAGACCCCCCCAGAGCATAAAAGTACGGCCGATCGCCCCCGATCACACCAACCACAACAATTCAAATTGCCATACCCATAGACTTGGTAGTCCGGGGGCTCCATCACACATAAAGCCCCCACGGGCACGAAGCCACAAATAACATCTTCTAAAGGATGCCAGGTGCAAAGCTCAAGTCCATTGGCCCACCACCCTAACGGTTGTCTTTCGAACCATCAAAAAATACCACGCCAAAGAGTAATTCTTCGGCACCTTCCCCTCACGCGGTAATTTACCGTATGTTGACGGGACGAACCACGTGATAAACCTTCAGGCCAACACCGTGTATACAATCACGCCGACGAGCAAGGCCGGACACCGCACTTAGAGCGGAAACCACATAGCTGCCGGAGTAGCGAATCGCGCATGCCTATCAAATTTTTGATATGACAGCCAACTATCCGGACACCAACTGAGGAGTCCGCGCTATTTCACGGTATAACGGCTAGGTTCACCAGGGTCCGATCAGGAACCCTCAGACCAACCACAAGAGGACGTTCAGCTGCCTCATAGCATTTGCCTTTACAAACTAACTTTGACACAGAACAGGATTGGCGGCGTGGAATCAGCCCGGACACACAACAGCAGGAACATTCAGATAGAAGGAAGTTCGGATTCACTCTGTCCACTCACAACATCCTCCAGTCCGGCCATCATAGGTTCTGCCAAAAACACCTCTTTTCATACATCGTACTCATATGCATAGACATATCATCCTACTACAATGAGTAGATTTAAATAATACTTATCGGCCGACGTTCATCGCCGATGCCTCTTTGCCAAAAATGGCAGCAATGCTTCATGTTGCGCCCGGTTACGCCAGGGGATGCATAGTACGGCAATAAAGTCCGACCACCTTATCGGTCGCTCGGCACCCGAACTTATAGCATTTTATGCATCAGCTCCGAATCATGTCTTGGGTCATTGGTTGGGTTTGCCCGGCTCCCATGTTTTGGTACCTTACGTTCCGTTCTATCGGCTAAGGTAGCGCTGGGAGAACTACTGCGATTGTGTCCCGGTTCTGCCGGACGAGCACCTCAGTAGAGAAAGCCGAAAACCGACTGTCATGATGCAGCGTGAGCTGGTCAGCTGTTCGAGAGGTTGTAAAATCCTTAAAGATTTATTCCGCACAATGCCATTATAAATGCAGAGTGCGACGGATCGGTCTTCTGATCAGGCGCCAACAGAGCCCCTAGTTCGGCCTTTCGAACACTAGGGGCTGCGCCGACCATACTCGAATTCCTATGGCTAAGTGAGAGTAATAAAGCCGTATAGTCCGATTGCCTGGTTCATGGTGAGAAACACCTCCTTAAAAGGACCCAACTATGGGATAAAGAGCATTCAGATATACCTCGAACACCCCCGTATTCTTTTCTGTGTGGGGATAGAAGCCGACGACTGGCCAACTCTCAGGATGTACATACAATAAATAGTCTGTCGGCATTCTGGGAATGGGGGTCCCTAGACTTGCCTGGCTGCGGCCTGCAGCGTGGCTCAAAGGGGGGCCTAGCACGACCCATCTTCATCAACATGAGCTCAAGACCCTCGCGAAGGGCCCAGCCTCGCGGGGCGGACGACAAGGAGCTTCCTCAGGCGCGGCCTCATCAGGCTGGCTCGCGAGGAGGCGGAGAGATCAAGGCATGGTACCTCACGAGGTGCCCGTGACGCAAGCCATGACGACCAAGGGCGCCAGGCGGGCGCCAGCCCGCGCAGTGTCCTCCTTTCCTCTTTGGTGCAAAGGGAGCAAGCGCAGGCGAGATCATCAAGCAAAGGCATCCATTTCGGTGCAACAAGACCAAGACCAGCCCAACGGCAGGATGGAGGTCATCGTGGAGCCCAAGCCGGCGTCACCACCAGAGCCTTTGACAGGCGAGGACCAACTTTAGTCAGGATAAGTGTACCAGATGTTCCCCTTCAAAATGGCCAATTGTTGGCTCCCTTCCCGCTCAATATTTGGAAAGAGGCCCAGGGCCTTTGCCTATAAATAGGACTAGCCACCACAAGGTAGGGGGACGGGATCCTCACCAAGCAACCAGTAGAGAGAGCGGCTGAACTCCCCCTAGTAGTTCATCGCACCAGTCAAGAACAGACCCTCGCGAGGCTGTTCTTCCTTGTATTGTTCATCATTAGCCCAAGAGGCAATCCACCACACCACACACTGGAGTAGGGTATTACACCACAATGGTGGCCTGAACCAGTATAAACTCTGTGCCTCTTGTGTTGTTCTTTTCATAGCTTAGATCCTAGCATGGCAGTGGGGTGCAGGTAGGTAGTAGGCGAGATCTCCGCGCGCACCCCAGTGTTTGAAGCTCAAGGGTCTGCGGGAACCCGAAATCCGACATTTGGCACGCCAGGTAGGAGGAGCGCCGGAATTCGTCTTCCACTGCCTTGTTCTTCTCCGACCATCGCATCCATGTCTGACGCTCGTCGGGCCTGCGCCGAGCGCCGAGCCGCCCTCGCCTCCCGCATCGCCCAGACGGCTCCCGTCGGCGGGCGCCCTCATCGTTCCCCGTCGCCTGCCGTCAACGCCGCCACCGGCCCGGCGGGGAACGAGCAGCAAGCATCATCCCAGCATCCCTCCGTGAGTCAAGACGGCCGCACTGCTACCCCCTTGTTCACCCCATCGGGTTCTTCGTCTCGTGCGTTCCGCGCACCCATAGAGGCTCGAGCCGCGCTCATCGCGGCGAACGAGCTCCTGCCCTACCGTATCGTCGACGACGTCTATGAAGAATGGCTCGACCGCGTCGCCGAGCTCGTCCCTACCGCAGGGGGATCTCCTGCGCCGTCTGTCCCGCTGTGCCGCACCCCGCCCTGCGCGGGCGATGAAGCCCCGGGGGCGCCCCAGCCGCTTCCTCCTCAAGAAGGCGCCCTGACCCCAAGGCGCGTGGCCCCTGGGCGGGATCCGCTCCGTCAGGTGCCAGCGCGGCAAGAGCAGAGCTGCCAAGAAGTCCCTCGTCTGCAAGAAGCTGCCCGAGTGCTCCCTGCTCCGGCTCGTCACGACCACGCTCCCGCTCCCGCGCGTCAAGACCCCGCGCTGCTCCCAGCTGCAGCGCGTGGAGACCCGCAAGACCAAGCTCTTCGTCACCCAAGGCCTCCCGTAGCCACACCAGGCTGCCGTGCCTTCACCACCGAGCTACGCAACGTTGCATGGCCCGGCAAGTTCAAGACAGACCTGCCTCCTTGCTACGACGGTACGGCCGACCCCACCGAGTTCCTCCAGCTCTACGAGCTGGGCATCGAAGCCGCCAACGGAGATGAGAAGGTCATGGCGAACTGGTTCCCCATGGCGCTCAAGGACGGGGCCCGCACCTAGGTCCTGAACTTGGCCCCCGGCATGGTCTCCTCCTGGGACGAGTGCGCACCCGCTTCATAGCCAACTTCCAAGGTACTCGCGACCGGCCACCCGCCGTGAGCGACATGCACCGCATCAAGCAGCAGCCAGGGGAGACCCTGCAGAAGTACATCCCGCGCTTCAACAACGCACGCCTCAAGATTCCCAAGGTGACCGAGGAGGCCATCGTCTCGGCCTTCTCCGACGGTGTGCGCGACGTCAAGATGAAGGAGGAGCTGGCGATGCATGAAGACCTGTGCACCTCTCTGGAGCTGTTCAACTTGGCGACCAAGTGCGCCAGGGCTGAGGAAGGGTGCCTCTCCCTCCTCGAGCTACCTGACGCAGACCCAGAAGAGAAGAAACCCAAGGCCAAGGATGTGAAGCGCAAGGGGGCTGCCGTGCTCGCGGCAGAACCAGACACCAAGCGGGGCAGAGATCTGCCCGAATCTTCCAAGGGCAGTCGGTACTGTGTGTACCATGACCTCCACACCCACAACACCAACGAATGTCAAGAGCTCCGGGTCGTATGAGAAGGAAGGATCGGCCGACGCCCCGACCGCAGCGACCGGGGCTACGGTCGAGGAGGAGGAAGGAACGTAGGACGCTGGGAAGACCGCGACCCACACCAAGGGTGGCGCGACCGACCTCGCAAGGATCGCTGGCAAGACCCACCTCGCGAGGGAGATTGGAGGGATCAGCCTCGCGAGGATCGCCCGCAAGGCAACGTAGGCCTCCCTCCGCTGCCGCCGCAGCCAAGGAGAAACGAGGACCGTCATCAGGATGAGGGGGCTAGGGGCTTCCAGGAGCCCTGCGCAATCGCCTGCATCCTGGGCGGAGCTCAAGCCCCAGCCTCTCAGCGCATCTTCAAGAAGTTCGCCCGCGAAGTGAATGCAGTCCTTCCCAAGCTCGAAGCCACGCACCCTCCTAGGTGGTCGGCATGCGCCATCATGTTCAGCTCAGCGGATCAGCTCAAGTGCGCGGCCACAATCGGAGTCCTCCCGATGCTCTGTTCCCCAATCATCAGCAACGTGCTAGTCACCAGGACCCTCATCGATGGCGGGGCAGGGCTCAACGTCCTGTCCGTGGAAACATTCAACAATCTTCAAGTGCCCTACGATCAGCTTCAGCCAACCAAGCCTTTCTCCGGAGTCACCGTTGGCTTCACGGTCCCGATTGGGCAGGTTCGCCTCCCTGTCACCTTCGGGACACGTGACAACTACCGCACAGAGCTCATCAACTTCGACGTCGCCCACATTCGCCTGCCGTACAACGCCATCCTCGGGTACCCAGCGCTGGCCAAGATCATGGCCGTGACTCACCATGGCTACAACGTCCTCAAGATGCCAGGAAGTGGCGGAGTCATCACGGTGCCCTGCGTGGAGAAAGACGCGGTGTGCTCCCTGGAGCGAGCCTTTCAAGCCACATCACTGGAAGACCCGGACCGCGGAAGCAGGAGGCTTCCCGAGACTGCCCCCAAGAAGAAGAAGACATCATCCGGCCCGGCCCCTCAGGAGGCAGGTCCCTCAGGGCCCGCGCCTGCCCAGGGGGAACCTACTTCTATCGCATAGGAAAGCGCGCCCGGCGCCCTCCTCAGGCAGGGCTCGGGGGCTCTCCCCTGGAGGGCCACCGACCTTGCCAAGGTCACGAGGGAGGCGCTTGGGCACCACTTGGAGGCGTGTTTAGAAGCACGCTTCCCTCAAGAAGGAGCAAGGCAAGGAGGGACAAACCCTCAGGAGTTCGTCAGCAAGGCCATTCAGGAGCTACATGAGTCAAGGATCATGAGTGGCAGCCGCCGCTTACCTGCCGCAGCTCCCCATCCAGGAGAGGATGGCGGGTTGCGCGTCTGCATCGACATCCCAGGGCTCAACCGAGTCGCCTCTCAGGAGCGCTTTTGGCCCTCACGTGTGGGGCGCTGCGGGGGCCCACCCCACAGCTACGTTCGCATGCCCTACGGCTTGCCGAACGCGGCTGCTGTACGCCAGCGCCTCATGAGGAGCATCCTGGAGGCTCAGGAGGCCAGGCACTCTTCAGTCCTGGCGGAGATGGAGATGGTTCGCGAGGAGCCACCAGCGCCCCCGGAGCCTCCTGAGGCTCCTGGGCCTGGGGCTCGTGAAGATCGACTCCCGCAGCCCGCTACGTCTGCTACCTCAACACCCCTTTGTCGTCAACACTATCAGGTGACACTTTCTAGTTTCATTTCTAGCTGGGAGCGCCCCGCCAGGGCCGCATTATTCCCAGGCCGCGTGGGTCCGTCCCTGCGGTGTGTATCCCTTTTATTTCATGTTCTTAGCTTACTTCGTTGGGGGCGCCCCTCGGGCTGCATCATCCCCAAGTCGCTCGGGTCAGACCCAGCGGCGTGTATCGCTCTTGCGTTTATTTTCGGGCTATGCATTAGACCCATTATGCTTGTTATTTGGTGCCTGTCCGTGGCGCCCCTTCTCCCTTGATGTTGGCAGCTTGCACGTTAAAGGGGGGGGGTACCTGAGCATCGCGACTCAGGGCTCCTACCGGCTCTCCAGCCCTCACCCTCTGGCTTTGCCCATGGCATCGCGCCCCAGCAAACCAGCGACGGCTGAGACCAGCTCGAGGGCCGGGACCCGAGGACGTAGAGCGCCGACATCTAACCAAGCTTGCGCGTT
>NC_057798.1:645177910-645184717 GCF_018294505.1 Triticum aestivum | reverse complement strand
CATCGCGCCCCGGCAAACCAGCGACGGCTGAGACCAGCTCGAGGGCCGGGACCCGAGGACGTAGAGCATCGGCATCTAGCCAAATTTGCAGGAACACATCATAGGTTAATGCCCGGTGCCAGGCGCAACCCGTCTTGGGGTAGGGCCCTGTGAGTCCTGCGCTGGCTCACGGGTGCCCCAATACACCTCGCCAGGCCATTCGTGCCTCGTCGCCTCTCCAAAGCAACTAACGGCTGACCGCCGCTTGTCATAGCGGACTTTTGCTCCTTTTTGTGGTGGGTCTGCAGGATCCCCCCAAGGAGAAGCGCCAGGCGAGGCCCTCAAGGCGTCCTCTTCACTCTCGCCCGCGCGAACCGCTCGCGCGTTAAAGGGGTGGGGTACCTGAGCATCGCGACTCAGGGCCCCTACCGGCTCTCCAGCCCTCACCCTCTAGCTTTGTCCACGGCACCGCGCCCCGGCAAACCAGCGACGGTTGAGACCCGCTCAAGGGCCAGGACCCGAGGACATAGAGCAGAAAGGGGAGCAGAGGCGAGAGGAAAGAGGCATGCGGAGACCTCGCCAGGCAACCCCTCGCCGGCCAAGGCACGGACCTAGCGCCGCACCAGGAAGCGTTTCCTGACCCTCGAGATAAGTCACTCTCCAGAAACACTAGCTATCGCAGCACCGTCACCACATGCAATGCAATCCCGTGTTAGCAACGTCACATTCCTTTCTTACCGAACGATGGCTGCTTGAGCGCTAAAGGGGACCTCCTGAGCATCGCGACTCAGGAGCTCTTACTGGACCCCAGGCCGCTCACCTCCCGGCCTTGACCACGGCATCGCGACCTGGCATACCAGCGACGGCTGAAGCTGCCTTGGGACCGGGACCTGTCAGCGCAGAGCGCCAAGCCCTCGTGAGGTCCGAAAGGAAGAAACTAAGCTAAGATGGAATAAGCATCTCGCACTGCTTCACGATAAGGATCATATTGACAAACGGAGCTGCAGACACCTTACAAGCCCCCACGGGGTATATTCTTGGCTCCTCGCAGGAACAAAAGACGCGTATCCTAAGGAGTCCTAACTATAGGAACCATCACGGCAGACGCCATCATTAACAGTGGGCCGCCAGGCACCGGCGCCAACCTCATCCAGATCAGAGATGGCGGCGGCCTAACGAGCCTGTCCTGCTCCGAGAGCGGCGCAAGCTCGGGGGCTCGTAGCTGTCGTCACTCGTCTCCGGAGTCGCGAAGAGCTCGGAGGAGTCGCTGGATCCTCCGGCGCCCTCGCCGCTCGAGGAGTTGCTGGAAGAACGTGCGATGACAGGTCTGGTCCTTGCTGCACTGAGGCTTCTGCCGCTGCCTTTGGGACAGCACTCCAGCCGACGCCCATCTTCGTCGAAGACCTTGAAGAGCATCATGGAAGCACCGTCGAACTCTAGGTGGATCATGAGGGTGCCCCTCGTCCTGCAAACCCGGGCGATCTCGCCCCAGCCCCGGGTCATAAAGACCTTACCTGGGGCGACGACCTCGACATCCGCATCGGTCGCAGGAGTCGGGCAATCAGCATGCTGCAGCCAGAGCCTGAAAGGCCCCCTCGGCGGAATCTCTAAGGCGAAGGAAGGAGGAAGGCGAATCCAAGATCGAGGAGGCATGGCGGCGTGGAGCACAAACTCTCGGGAGGAGCCCTCGGCGTGGACTCCAGGGGAAAGACGCGCACCTTTGTGACCCGCTGGCGCCGGCGGCACCGCCCGTGGCGCTCGGCATCAACCCCTTCAGAGCCCTCGATGTGGGTGTACAAGGGAAGCGGGAACCCTGGTGGTGGCCGCTCGCACCAGGGCCTCGACACCTCCTGGTGAGCGCCCTCAACCCGGTGGCAGAGGGCTAGCCGTTTCTTCGGCGGGAGCGGGTCAGGACCCTCTCGGGGAGCCTTTCCCTTCTCCGCTGCGGAGAACCGGCGGATCGGAGCCATCGCAGCTAGACAGAGCAAGGACCGGGAAGAAGGATAAGCAAGAAGAGATGGACCGGAAGGGTACGCACCGTTCCGTACTTAAAGCCAGGGGAGGCCAACCACTGATCTCCACGATCGTAGGTAATCATGACCCGTTTTTCATGCAGGGACTTGTCAATTCGTGCAGTCGCCGAGGCATCGTGGGGAAGTGGAGACGCCGACGTCCCATCAACCGCCACGCGGCGCCCAAGGCCACAGGCTGTTAGGGCCCGCGGTGCTTCGCACTTGCCCTTTCGCCTCTCTGCTCAGCCAAGTCCGGGTGCGCCTTGGGCCCGGGGGCTACTGTCGGCGTTCTGGGAATGGGAGTCCCCAGACTTGCTTGCCTGCGGCCTGCAGCGTGGCTCAAAGGGGGGCCTAGCACGACCCATCTTCATCAACATGAGCTCAAGACCCTCGCGAAGGGCCCAGCCTCGCGGGGCGGACGACAAGGAGCTTCCTCAGGCGCGGCCTCATCAGGCTGGCTCGCGAGGAGGCGGAGAGATCAAGGCATGGTACCTCACGAGGTGCCCGTGACGCAAGCCATGACGACCAAGGGCGCCAGGCGGGCGCCAGCCCGCGCAGTGTCCTCCTTTCCTCTTTGGTGCAAAGGGAGCAAGCGCAGGCGAGATCATCAAGCAAAGGCATCCATTTCGGTGCAACAAGACCAAGACCAGCCCAACGGCAGGATGGAGGTCATCGTGGAGCCCAAGCCGGCGTCACCACCAGAGCCTTTGACAGGCGAGGACCAACTTTAGTCAGGATAAGTGTACCAGATGTTCCCCTTCAAAATGGCCAATTGTTGGCTCCCTTCCCGCTCAATATTTGGAAAGAGGCCCAGGGCCTTTGCCTATAAATAGGACTAGCCACCACAAGGTAGGGGGACGGGATCCTCACCAAGCAACCAGTAGAGAGAGCGGCTGAACTCCCCCTAGTAGTTCATCGCACCAGTCAAGAACAGACCCTCGCGAGGCTGTTCTTCCTTGTATTGTTCATCATTAGCCCAAGAGGCAATCCACCACACCACACACTGGAGTAGGGTATTACACCACAATGGTGGCCTGAACCAGTATAAACTCTGTGCCTCTTGTGTTGTTCTTTTCATAGCTTAGATCCTAGCATGGCAGTGGGGTGCAGGTAGGTAGTAGGCGAGATCTCCGCGCGCACCCCAGTGTTTGAAGCTCAAGGGTCTGCGGGAACCCGAAATCCGACATTTGGCACGCCAGGTAGGAGGAGCGCCGGAATTCGTCTTCCACTGCCTTGTTCTTCTCCGACCATCGCATCCATGTCTGACGCTCGTCGGGCCTGCGCCGAGCGCCGAGCCGCCCTCGCCTCCCGCATCGCCCAGACGGCTCCCGTCGGCGGGCGCCCTCATCGTTCCCCGTCGCCTGCCGTCAATGCCGCCACCGGCCCGGCGGGGAACGAGCAGCAAGCATCATCCCAGCATCCCTCCGTGAGTCAAGACGGCCGCACTGCTACCCCCTTGTTCACCCCATCGGGTTCTTCGTCTCGTGCGTTCCGCGCACACATAGAGGCTCGAGCCGCGCTCATCGCGGCGAACGAGCTCCTGCCCTACCGTATCGTCGACGACGTCTATGAAGAATGGCTCGACCGCGTCGCCGAGCTCGTCCCTGCCGCAGGGGGATCTCCTGCGCCGTCTGTCCCGCTGTGCCGCACCCCGCCCTGCGCGGGCGATGAAGCCCCGGGGGCGCCCCAGCCGCTTCCTCCTCAAGAAGGCGCCTTGACCCCAAGGCGCGTGGCCCCTGGGCGGGATCCGCTCCGTCAGGTGCCAGCGCGGCAAGAGCAGAGCTGCCAAGAAGTCCCTCGTCTGCAAGAAGCTGCCCGAGTGCTCCCTGCTCCGGCTCGTCACGACCACGCTCCCGCTCCCGCGCGTCAAGACCCCGCGCTGCTCCCAGCTGCAGCGCGTGGAGACCCGCAAGACCAAGCTCTTCGTCACCCAAGGCCTCCCGTAGCCACACCAGGCTGCCGTGCCTTCACCACCGAGCTACGCAACGTTGCATGGCCCGGCAAGTTCAAGACAGACCTGCCTCCTTGCTACGACGGTACGGCCGACCCCACCGAGTTCCTCCAGCTCTACGAGCTGGGCATCGAAGCCGCCAACGGAGATGAGAAGGTCATGGCGAACTGGTTCCCCATGGCGCTCAAGGACGGGGCCCGCACCTAGGTCCTGAACTTGGCCCCCGGCATGGTCTCCTCCTGGGACGAGTGCGCACCCGCTTCATAGCCAACTTCCAAGGTACTCGCGACCGGCCACCCGCCGTGAGCGACATGCACCGCATCAAGCAGCAGCCAGGGGAGACCCTGCAGAAGTACATCCCGTGCTTCAACAACGCACGCCTCAAGATTCCCAAGGTGACCGAGGAGGCCATCGTCTCGGCCTTCTCCGACGGTGTGCGCGACGTCAAGATGAAGGAGGAGCTGGCGATGCATGAAGACCTGTGCACCTCTCTGGAGCTGTTCAACTTGGCGACCAAGTGCGCCAGGGCTGAGGAAGGGTGCCTCTCCCTCCTCGAGCTACCTGACGCAGACCCAGAAGAGAAGAAACCCAAGGCCAAGGATGTGAAGCGCAAGGGGGCTGCCGTGCTCGCGGCAGAACCAGACACCAAGCGGGGCAGAGATCTGCCCGAATCTTCCAAGGGCAGTCGGTACTGTGTGTACCATGACCTCCACACCCACAACACCAACGAATGTCAAGAGCTCCGGGTCGTATGAGAAGGAAGGATCGGCCGACGCCCCGACCGCAGCGACCGGGGCTACGGTCGAGGAGGAGGAAGGAACGTAGGACGCTGGGAAGACCGCGGCCCACGCCAAGGGTGGCGCGACCGACCTCGCAAGGATCGCTGGCAAGACCCACCTCGCGAGGGAGATTGGAGGGATCAGCCTCGTGAGGATCGCCCGCAAGGCAACGCAGACCTCCCTCCGCTGCCGCCGCAGCCAAGGAGAAACGAGGACCGTCATCAGGATGAGGGGGCTAGGGGCTTCCAGGAGCCCTGCGCAATCGCCTGCATCCTGGGCGGAGCTCAAGCCCCAGCCTCTCAGCGCATCTTCAAGAAGTTCGCCCGCAAAGTGAATGCAGTCCTTCCCAAGCTCGAAGCCACGCACCCTCCTAGGTGGTCGGCATGCGCCATCACGTTCAGCTCAGCGGATCAGCTCAAGTGCGCGGCCACAATCGGAGTCCTCCCGATGCTCTGTTCCCCAATCATCAGCAACGTGCTAGTCACTAGGACCCTCATCGATGGCGGGGCAGGGCTCAACGTCCTGTCCGTGGAAACATTCAACAATCTTCAAGTGCCCTACGATCAGCTTCAGCCAACCAAGCCTTTCTCCGGAGTCACCGATGGCTCCACGGTCCCGATTGGGCAGGTTCGCCTCCCTGTCACCTTCGGGACACGTGACAACTACCGCACAGAACTCATCGACTTCGACGTCGCCCACATTCGCCTGCCGTACAACGCCATCCTCGGGTACCCAGTGCTGGCCAAGATCATGGCCGTGACTCACCATGGCTACAACGTCCTCAAGATGCCAGGAAGTGGCGGAGTCATCACGGTGCCCTGCGAGGAGAAAGACGCGGTGTGCTCCCTGGAGCGAGCCTTTCAAGCCACATCACTGGAAGACCCGGACCGCAGAAGCAGGAGGCTTCCCGAGACTGCCCCCAAGAAGAAGAAGACATCATCCGGCCCGGCCCCTCAGGAGGCAGGTCCCTCAGGGCCCGCGCCTGCCCAGGGGGAACCTACTTCTATCGCATAGGAAAGCGCGCCCGGCGCCCTCCTCAGGCAGGGCTCGGGGGCTCTCCCCTGGAGGGCCACCGACCTTGCCAAGGTCACGAGGAAGGCGCTTGGGCACCACTTGGAGGCGTGTTTAGAAGCACGCTTCCCTCAAGAAGGAGCAAGGCAAGGAGGGCCAAACCCTCAGGAGTTCATCAGCAAGGCCATTCAGGAGCTACATGAGTCAAGGATCATGAGTGGCAGCCGCCGCTTACCTGCCGCAGCTCCCCATCCAGGAGAGGATGGCGGGTTGGGCGTCTGCATCGACATCCCAGGGCTCAACCGAGTCGCCTCTCAGGAGCGCTTTTGGCCCTCACGTGTGGGGCGCTGCGGGGGCCCACCCCACAGCTACGTTCGCATGCCCTACGGCTTGCCGAACGCGGCTGCTGTACGCCAGCGCCTCATGAGGAGCATCCTGGAGGCTCAGGAGGCCAGGCACTCTTCAGTCCTGGCGGAGATGGAGATGGTTTGCGAGGAGCCACCAGCGCCCCCGGAGCCTCCTGAGGCTCCTGGGCCTGGGGCTCGTGAAGATCGACTCCCGCAGCCCGCTACGTCTGCTACCTCAACACCCCTTTGTCGTCAACACTATCAGGTGACACTTTCTAGTTTCATTTCTAGCTGGGAGCGCCCCGCCAGGGCCGCATTATTCCCAGGCCGCGTGGGTCCGTCCCTGCGGTGTGTATCCCTTTTATTTCATGTTCTTAGCTTACTTTGTTGGGGGCGCCCCTCGGGCTGCATCATCCCCAAGTCGCTCGGGTCAGACCCAGCGGCGTGTATCGCTCTTGCGTTTATTTTCGGGCTATGCATTAGACCCATTATGCTTGTTATTTGGTGCCTGTCCGTGGCGCCCCTTCTCCCTTGATGTTGGCAGCTTGCGCGTTAAAGGGGGGGGGGGTACCTGAGCATCGCGACTCAGGGCTCCTACCGGCTCTCCAGCCCTCACCCTCTGGCTTTGCCCATGGCATCGCGCCCCAGCAAACCAGCGACGGCTGAGACCAGCTCGAGGGCCGGGACCCGAGGACGTAGAGCGCCGACATCTAACCAAGCTTGCGCGT
>NC_057798.1:645150011-645177410 GCF_018294505.1 Triticum aestivum | reverse complement strand
TCACCCTCTGGCTTTTCCCACGGCATCGCGCCCCGGCAAACCAGCGACGGCTGAGACCAGCTCGAGGGCCGGGACCTGAGGACGCAGAGCGCCGACATCTAACCAAGCTTGCGCGTTAAAGGGGGGGGGTACCTGAGCATCGCGACTCAGGGATCCTACCGGCTCTCCAGCCCTCACCCTTTGGCTTTGCCCACGACATCGCGCCCCGGCAAACCAGCGACGGCTGAGACCAGCTCGAGGGCCGGGACCCGAGGACGTAGAGCATCGGCATCTAGCCAAATTTGCAGGAACACATCATAGGTTAATGCCCGGTGCCAGGCACAACCCGTCTTGGGGTAGGGCCCTGTGAGTCCCGCGCTGGCTCACGGGTGCCCCAATACACCTCGCCAGGCCATTCGTGCCTCGTCGCCTCTCCAAAGCAACTAACGGCTGACCGCCGCTTGTCATAGCGGACTTTTGCTCCTTTTTGTGGTGGGTCTACAGGATCCCCCCAAGGAGAAGCGCCAGGCGAGGCCCTCAAGGCGTCCTCTTCACTCTCGCCCGCGCGAACCGCTCGCGCGTTAAAGGGGTGGGGTACCTGAGCATCGCGACTCAGGGCCCCTACCGGCTCTCCAGCCCTCACCCTCTGGCTTTGTCCACGGCATCGCGCCCCGGCGAACCAGCGACGGTTGAGACCCGCTCAAGGGCCAGGACCCGAGGACATAGAGCAGAAAGGGGAGCAGAGGCGAGAGGAAAGAGGCACGCGGAGACCTCGCCAGGCAACCCCTCGCCGGCCAAGGCACGGACCTAGCGCCGCACCAGGAAGCGTTTCCTAACCCTCGAGATAAGTCACTCTCCGGAAACACTAGCTATCGCAGCACCGTCACCACATGCAATGCAATCCCGTGTTAGCAACGTCACATTCCTTTCTTACCGAACGATGGCTGCTTGAGCGCTAAAGGGGACCTCCTGAGCATCGCGACTCAGGAGCTCTTACTGGACCCCAGGCTGCTCACCTCCCGGCCTTGACCACGGCATCGCGACCTGGCATACCAGCGACGGCTGAAGCTGCCTTGGGACCGGGACCTGTCAGCGCAGAGCGCCAAGCCCTCGTGAGGTCCGAAAGGAAGAAACTAAGCTAAGATGGAATAAGCATCTCGCACTGCTTCACGATAAGGATCATATTGACAAACGGAGCTGCAGACACCTTACAAGCCCCCACGGGGTATATTCTTGGCTCCTCGCAGGAACAAAAGACGCGTATCCTAAGGAGTCCTAACTATAGGAACCATCACGGCAGACGCCATCATTAACAGTGGGCCGCCAGGCACCGGCGCCAACCTCATCCAGATCAGAGATGGCGGCGGCCTAACGAGCCTGTCCTGCTCCGAGAGCGGCGCAAGCTCGGGGGCTCGTAGCTGTCGTCACTCGTCTCCGGAGTCGCGAAGAGCTCGGAGGAGTCGCTGGATCCTCCGGCGCCCTCGCCGCTCGAGGAGTTGCTGGAAGAACGTGCGATGACAGGTCTGGTCCTTGCTGCACCGAGGCTTCTGCCGCTGCCTTTGGGACAGCACTCCAGCCGACGCCCATCTTCGCCGAAGACCTTGAAGAGCATCATGGAAGCACCGTCGAACTCTAGGGGGATCATGAGGGCGCCCCTCGTCCTGCAAACCCGGGCGATCTCGCCCCAGCCCCGGGTCATAAAGACCTTACCTGGGGCGACGACCTCGACATCCGCATCGGTCGCAGGAGTCGGGCAATCGGCGTGCTGCAGCCAGAGCCTGAAAGGCCCCCTCGGCGGAATCTCTAAGGCGAAGGAAGGAGGAAGGCGAATCCAAGATCGAGGAGGCATGGCGGCGTGGAGCACAATCTCTCGGGAGGAGCCCTCGGCGTGGACTCCAGGGGAAAGACGCGCACCTTCGTGACCCGGCGGCGCCGGCGGCGCCGCCCGTGGCGCTCGGCATCAACCCCTTCAGAGCTCTCGATGTGGGCGTACAAGGGAAGCGGGAACCCTGGTGGTGGCCGCTCGCACCAGGGCCTCGACACCTCTTGGTGAGCGCCCTCAACCCGGTGGCAGAGGGCTAGCCGTTTCTTCGGCGGGAGCGGGTCAGGACCCTCTCGGGGAGCCTTTCCCTTCTCCGCTGCGGAGAACCGGCGGATCGGAGCCATCGCAGCTAGACAGAGCAAGGACCGGGAAGAAGGATAAGCAAGAAGAGATGGACTGGAAGGGTACGCACCATTCCGTACTTAAAGCCAGGGGAGGCCAACCACTGATCTCCACGATCGTAGGTAATCATGACCCGTTTTTCATGCAGGGACTTGTCAATTCGTGCAGTCGCCGAGGCATCGTGGGGAAGTGGAGACGCCGACGTCCCATCAACCGCCACACGGCGCCCAAGGCCACAGGCTGTTAGGGCCCGCGGTGCTTCGCACTTGCCCTTTTGCCTCTCTGCTCAGCCAAGTCCGGGTGCGCCTTGGGCCCGGGGGCTACTGTCGGCGTTCTGGGAACGGGAGTCCCCAGACTTGTTTGCCTGCGGCCTGCAGCGTGCCTCAAAGGGGGGCCTAGCACGACCCATCTTCATCAACATGAGCTCAAGACCCTCGCGAAGGGCCCAGCCTCGCGGGGCGGACGACAAGGAGCTTCCTCAGGCGCGGCCTCATCAGGCTGGCTCGCGAGGAGGCGGAGAGATCAAGGCATGGTACCTCACGAGGTGCCCATGACGCAAGCCATGACGACCAAGGGCGCCAGGCGGGCGCCAGCCCGCGCAGTGTCCTCCTTTCCTCTTTGGTGCAAAGGGAGCAAGCGCAGGCGAGATCATCAAGCAAAGGCATCCATTTCGGTGCAACAAGACCAAGACCAGCCCAACGGCAGGATGGAGGTCATCGTGGAGCCCAAGCCGGCGTCACCACCAGAGCCTTTGACAGGCGAGGACCAACTTTAGTCAAGATAAGTGTACCAGATGTTCCCCTTTAAAATGGCCAATTGTTGGCACCCTTCCCGCTCAATATTTGGGAAGAGGCCCAGGGCTTTGCCTATAAATAGGACTAGCCACCACAAGGTAGGGGGACGGGATCCTCACCAAGCAACCAGTAGAGAGAGCGACTGAACTCCCCCTAGTAGTTCATCGCACCAGTCAAGAACAGACCCTCGCGAGGCTATTCTTCCTTGTATTGTTCATCATTATCCCAAGAGGCAATCCACTACACCACACACTGGAGTAGGGTATTACACCACAATGGTGGCCTAAACCAGTATAAACTCTGTGCCTCTTGTGTTGTTCTTTTCATAGCTTAGATCCTAGCATGGCGGTGGGGTGCAGGTAGGTAGTTGGCAAGATCTCTGCGCGCACCCCAGTGTTCGAACCTCAAGGGTCTGCTGAAACCCGAAATCTGACATAGCCGCACAGGAAGAACATATGTTAAACAAAACATGCAATATATAATAAAAATGCCATTATCCCATATTACAAAAAGAGGCACGAATGCCCTCAGGGAAATATAATGTCTTTGGCACACTTATCCGCCGCAAGGCGGACCCCTTTCAACATACCTTCATAATACAGCTCGGGCTTGTGGTGCTCCTTACCCTCCGGCGGCCCCTCAGTCATCAGCTTCTCCGCGTGAAGCTTCCCCCAATGCACTTTTGCACGGGCAAACGCCATGTGCACGCCTTCTATACAGACTGATCGGTTGATAGCATCAAGCCGGGGACAGGCGCCCACAATCCGATTGACGAGTCCGAAGTAACTGCTTGGAATTGGCTCCGTAGGCCACAGTCGGACAACTAAGTCCTTCATGGCTAGTTCGGCCGCCTGGTGCAGTTCGACCAGCTGTTTCGGCTGATCGATAAAAGGCACCAGATAGTTTGGTGCCAAATACTGCGACCAGAAATCCCTCTCTGCAGACTTCTTCTCCTCAGTTCGGTAGAATTGGGCGGCATCTGATATGCTGCGAGGAAGATCCGCAAAACCCCCTGGAAAAATAAGAATTCAGCTTGCCGCTTAGGATTCTTTCCATTATCATGTACAAAGGGCTAAGAATACAGAAGGCCTTACCAGCCGCAGCTTTCCGGGCCTCCTGAATGTCCCACACAGCACCTCGGGATTCTTCTCGAGCACCTTCCGCAGCCTCGAGAGCTTGGGCGAGTTCGGATTCTTTCCCTATTAGACTCTGCTCCAAGTCCTCGCTTTTCTTCACAGCTTCCTGGAGCTCTCGCTCAGCTGCGATGACCCTGGCCTCGTGTTTTTCACGAAGCGCCTGTTCGGCGGCAGCCTTCTCATTGGCATTAGACACAGCCTTCTTTAGTGCCTCGTATTCGGCGCTCGCTCCTAGAGCATACAATAAAAACACTTTTCACTAAGCACAACCGTTCATTCGTGCCAACTTCAAGACAAATGTTTTCAACATACCTTGCTTGTCTTCCAATTGCTTCTTCACACGGCCAAGCTCTTCTTCGGCTCGTGCAAGGCTCTGCTTCAGTTCGGACACTTCCGCGTTATAAGCGGCCGTCCTCTCTGCAGACGCTTGTTTTCACACAACGGGGTATATGTCATTCACATAGTCTCCTGTGAAAGAAGAAGGTTTGATCCCCTGCCCGGCTCCATCTCCTCCGCCGGGCAGTGCATCAGGGGCTACTACTCATATTATGACAATTCCTCAAAGGTTTCTTAAGAAACATACCTCAAAGGCCTTTATAAGGCCAAAGCAGGACTCGTTCAACCCGCTCTCGGCGGACTGAATCTTCTCAACCACCGCCCCCATGAGGGTCCGATGCTCATCGACGATAGATGCGTTCTTCAACGCTGTCGATAGACTGCCGGGCAGCTCTGCTTGAACAGAGGATGCCGACGGGGTAGGTAGGCCTCCCACCATCGAAGGTAGCTGTTCACTCGATTCTGGAACCTTAGAGGGCCCGGTGGCCTTATCCGCCCCCGTGTGTCCGGCTCGAAGGATATGTCCTCCCTGGTCCGGGTCCTGTCGAGATGGCACCTCAGTGTCGCGCCTGGACTTTGGGGAAGGGGCCTGCGGAGGCGTCTCGCTCGCCAAGGCGTCTGAGCCAAGCGAATCCTCTGATGAGGACAGTCCGGCGCGAGACCTCGCCAGACTGTGCAAAATATGGCAACGGTTAAAGCTACTATATCTAGAAACAATCCCGGACGCGTATGTGTGTGCGGATTCCGTATACTTACGACTTCTCCAGGGGCTGGGCCCTGGGATCCCACTCCGGTCTGCTGTCGGCAGCCACGGCGGATGTCTCTGGGAGGGAACCTTTCCCCTTCTTGGGCGATTCGGCCTCCAGGGAGGGGGAGGCTGCATGCTTCATCCCACCTTCAGAGTGAGGCTCGTCCTCCTCTGCTTCCTCCTCTTCGCCTTTCGAAGAAGGAGCGTTGCTTGAGTCTTCGGATTTTACGTCCGAAGCCTCGCAGCGATGGAGGCCACTTCGGGTCTTCTTGACCTTCCTAGAGGCCGCCTTCTTTGGTGCCTCGTAAGGCGCGAGGACTAGCATCTTCGACAGAAGAGGTCCGGCTGGTTCCTCCGGCAGCGGGTCCGGACAATGTATCCGCTCCATCTTCTTTATCCATCCCTGAGGTCACAATGAAACACGATTAAGATGTCTCCCTCATGACATGCCTTCCAAAGCATGAATGGACATAGTGCGGCTGTAACTTACCAAGCTTGCAGAATGGGATAATTGATACCCACGGTCCTCGGCGGGGCCCAACCACGATTTGCCGGACTTGAAGAGCACCTTCTAGATATCCTTGTGGGAGGAATCATAAAGCTCCTCAAGGGTTTGGTGCTCGGTTGGGTCGAACTCCCATAGAGTGCAAGCTCGGCGCTGATAGGGGAGAACTAGGCGAACTAGCATCACCTAGACTACGTCGACGAGTTTGACGTCCCTGTCAACCACACTCTGAACGCGCGTATGGAGCAGTGACAGCTCATCGGACGAGGACCCGTTCGGGCCTTTTTTGGGCCAGGACGTGAGCCACAGTGGAGCTCCGGATCTGAACTCTAGGGCTGCCACCCACTTTTTGCCGCATGGTTCAGTGATATAGAACCACTGCTGCTGCCACTCCTTGACGGAGTCGTTGAAAGCGCCCTTCAGCCAAGCGGTCTTGGGCATCTTGCTTACCATGGCACCGCCGCACTCGGCGTGTTCGCCACTCACCACCTTGGGTTTCACATTGAAAATCTTCAGCCACATGCCGAAGTGAGGTGGGATCCGGAGAAAAGCCTCGCACATGACGATGAACGTCGAGATATTGAGGAAGGAGTTGGGGGAAAGATCATGAAAATTGATCCCGTAGTAATACATAACTCCCCAAACAAACGGGTGAAGGGGAAACCCAAGCCCACGAACAAAATGGGGAAGGAACATGACTCTCTTGTGAGGTTCCGGAGTGGGGACGACCTGTCCCACCGGTGGGAGACGGTGGCCGATCTTCTGGGCCAGATACCCGACTCCCCGGAGCTTCTTGATGTCCTTCTCCTGGACGATCGAGGCCATCCATCTGCCTCCTGCTCCAGATCCGGACATCTTTGGAAGACCTCTCTTCGATGGAGAAGAAGAGTGCTTGGGCATTAGGGCTCGAACAGAGGGGAATGAGCTAATAGAAGGAGAAGGCGTGGGTAAAGAGAAAGAGACCTAACCTCTTTATAGGGGCGGTAAATGCTTTTTACGCCTCCCCACTTGCCTGGTGGAACCCGTCTGCATCCCACTCGCCGCGATTAGCGGCGCGGTTGGATTACCCATACCCATGTTGATGAGAATCCTGTGATAAGGGGACACGATCTCTGCTTTGACAAGACGTGTCAAAGAAACCGCCTTGCAATATGCGCTGTGACTGGTTGTGGAAGATGGTTCGAATAATGATCCGACTGTAATAACATGTCACATCGTCTAAAAAGTTGTCAGCAGATTGCATTTGTGAAATATCATTCTCTCTACAGCGGTGTATAAAGATCATTTTTGTGGATCCGAACACGATTCAAGTGTTCGATGAATACTTTGGAGTATTCAGAGGAGGAACCCGCCTTGCAATGCCGAAGACAATACTATGCGCCAGACTCATCGTCATTGAAGCCTGGTTCAGGGGCTACTGAGGGAGTCCTGGATTAGGGGGTATCCGGACAGCCGGACTGTGTACAACGTCCGAACTATTGAAGCGTGAAGATACAAGACTCAAGACTTCGGCCCGTGTCCGGATGAGACTCTCCTTGGCGTGGAAGGCAAGCTTGGCGATCCAGATATTGTGTTTCCTTTCTTGTAACCGACTCCATGTAAACCCTAGCCCTCTCCGGTGTCTATATAAACCGGAGAGGTTGGTCCTTAGAAGGACGATCACAATTACAAGCATACCATCATAGGCTAGCTCTTAGTGTCCCTTGCTTCCTATTACCATCAGCCTTGACGCATAGATCGGGACCCCCTACCCGAGATCCGCCGGTTTTGACACTGACAAGCACAGATCTAGAAGGTATCGAAATCCAATATCTCTGACAAGCTGCTTTTGTGGTTCTGTTAGCTTTTCACAGACAGTAATGAATTTCTGGAAGCTAAGTTTTGTGCTGAACTCTTTTTCATATTCACCCATTGTAACAACTCTGTGGACAAAGA
Organism: Triticum aestivum; assembly: GCF_018294505.1. Taxonomy (NCBI): domain Eukaryota; kingdom Viridiplantae; phylum Streptophyta; class Magnoliopsida; order Poales; family Poaceae; genus Triticum; species Triticum aestivum. The sequence goes on along the minus strand of NC_057798.1, from coordinate 645,169,813 downwards.
TAAGAAATGACCTTTAGCAAATGTATTGTTGAACCACATGCTTTTCTGGCAGAAGCTTACATACAAACGCCGAGTCAGCAAAACAGAGACAAATATTTAAGCCGTGATTAAAAATGCAGCTAGAATGAGAGGCATTGATTTCGAAAGAAATTTCAACAACACACACAAGATGCATGATAGAAAACACCTACTTCGAGGCAGCAAGCTGCTTCTTTGCCCTGTACTCCTCAACAAGCTTTTTGTGCGTTGCACGTTTTAACTCGATCCTTAGTCTCTCTGTTTCTAGCTGGTCATGAACCATGAAATCTTGGGTGACAATCTCTGTGCTATCTACAGACTGGGACTGAGTCTCTGACAGCTGTGGCGTGGAGTCCATCTCATCGAACTCTACATAAGAGGTCACGAGACATCATCGTTACTAGGTCAACTACGTAAGACAGTTGTTAGCAGTCCATGTGAGACCATCATCAATAGCTTGGTCCATGTAAGATGGTTTCTAACTCTGAGTTAGTAGCTGCTTTGCAAAAAGGGACGTAAGTCCTTTGGATCTCTGCTATAGATTGCGGATCTATACAATCATTTGACCTGTGACCTCATGTTAGGGATCAGGATAGTGAATTTTGACTGCAGTTTCATTGAGCTCTGCAACTAATATAATATGTGGTCACAAGAGTGCTTAAGTTTTGCATGGCTGGAGATATAACTCAACTTAGCGAAACCACGGCGCAAGCATGCAGTTGGCATGATTAAAGTGAGGTCAGCTGAGTCCTAATTTTAAACCCATAACCCTTCTGCTGTTAAGATGGTGCAACAGTTTGAGCACGGACCAGCTGTAGATAATTGGATCCAGAACTGATATTCAAATCGCGCCCCACATGTTGTGTTGCGCAGATGCGGTGTGTACGCAACCCGCGGAATTGCTAGTACCGGTAATTTTTTTTGTTCAAAGGTTGAATCGGTGGCATAATCATGGTGATGATGCAATGGATTACCTGAACAGGAGTTCCATGGCGAGTGAGATGAAGGAGACCGAAATTTTTTCAGTGACGAGCGAGCTCTACGGAGGGATCAGGATTGGCTTTCCTTTTGAGAGCTAGAATATGCCTCGCCTGTCGCCATCAATTCTAGATGGAGAAAGATCTAGAACTCATCTTGCGGACGACCCCACAAGTTAGTCAAATACTTGGAGGAACTATTTGAAAGCCCACATGTTAGTATGACTTCGAATTCCAGCAACCACATTTTCTCACCCCAGATGGAGGTACTCCTCATAGGACTCATATAAGGCCGACCCCACAAGTTAGTGAGAGACTTAGAGGAATTAGTAACTGAGAGCCCACTTGTCAGTCTCGTCAACGGTCAAGTGAAGTCGACCTACCACATCTCGTCACGCCTAAAAAATATGTGCATCTCTCATGCGTCGCAAAACTCACCCCACCTATCAGGTTATTCTTCTACTGTACGCAAAAAATCGAAGTATCCTCTCTCTTTCCTTCTCTCTCTCTCTCTCTCTCTCTCCTTCTCTCTTTCTCTTTTCTCTCTCTCTCTCCCAGATTCGAAATCATTGAAGGAGATGCCCCCACAATTTACAAAGGTGTGAGTTCCGAACAATCAGCGCATAAGATTCGGTAATCAAAGGTTAGTAGAAAATTTATCACACACCTTTGCGTGGCGATTCCTGGTACACGAGATTCAATTCATGGATGAATTTCTCGTGGTCGGGATTCATAGAATAAAACTGTTTAGTTTTACAATGTAGCTCTGATTTGAGTTTGTTTTTTGTTTTGTGTACTCTCGTCCTTGTAATACGAGCTTGTTACTTTTGTTACGTTTGAATGGTTATCTTTGTGTTAAGTGTTGCACAAGAAAACTAGCATTAGAGGATCTCACTTTGGCCGAGGTTGTAGTTTAATTAAAAATTAATATATGTATATATTTATATATGTCAATTATATAGAAGTATAAATATATCTCTGTTGCGTGGTAAGTGTAGTATGTTAGTAAGAAAGATTGAGATCGACTTTGAAAATTTTCAACACTGATACTGCGGGTTTATTACTTTTTCGGGCAGATGTTCAGGAGTGCGTCATCTGGTCAGGACAACATGGACGATCGGTCTTTGAACGACATTGTCAAGGATTATGGGAGGCAGGTAATAGCAAGGCAGTTGAACATTAGGGTTTGGTCTTTTATTTCTGTGACGTTTGCTGTCAAGGTGCCACCACTGAGAACACCAATGAGTAGATCATTAAGAACAACAAAAATGATTAATATATCCTGGATGAATGCTGTAATATTTGTTTATCCTGTGCATCTACTCTGCAGTTGAGTATCGCGAGGTGGAAGAAAAAAATCACTACAAATGAGAATAAGATCAAGGATGCAGATGCTGTCAAACACGCACATGCCATGCGGGCTGGAGTAATTGGAGTCAAGAGTGAGATACAAGTTCTTGGAAAACATCCCAACTAGGAGCATGGTGTGCAGCAGACACCTGCGAAGAGGAGCATTCTAAGCAGCAGAGACTCCACTAAGCAGATTGTGCAGGTAACGACGAAAACTTAAAACACTGGTTTTGAACGTACGTGGAAGTTTTACGTGCTAATTCTTTGTAATACTCACACGTGCCTCTAATTATTTTTTGCTTTCGAGAAACAGTTGTCCAAAAAGGTGCAGAGCGGGCGTTCTGACGCCCCAACGTTTGATGGCGGTCATAATGAAGAGGTACAGGGTAACAGAATTTGCCTTGATGCAAGTAGAAGGATCATTGGCAACAAAAGCATTAGTGTTCAAGGATTCGGTACGGTCTGCGCAGGCAAGAAGAGTCCAATGACAAAATCAAACATAGGAGGAATAAACTTTACTATTCAACAGCACCAGAAAGCAATACAGGTGACAGCAAATACGAACGTGCAACAACATTTGAAGAAAATGTATATTTTTTTGTGAGCAATTTTTTCTTTGTTTTCGTCAGGTATATTTAAATTGTAGTATCTTACACACGCAGGTGTACAAGCAACGAAACAAGTATCGCGGTAGTCCACAGATCGATGAAAACATAAGGCAAGGTCCTTTGAAAGGATCACCTGCGGCGTTCAACATGAGGGGTCCTTCCAAAGGATCTCCGATGGCATTCAGAATAGTCAGCAAAATTACCAATGCACGGAGGTTGTCGCCAAGATTTGCTGGACAAGAGAGGCATGGGAAAACAAAGGTGACGTTGGAACTATGCTTTTTCAATTCAACGCACAAACAGTTTTATGGAAGAACAGGGTAAAGTGCAAAACAGGAGGACGGTTGTCCGTTTGGTGCGGCCGTATATGCAGTTGTTCTATTGTATAGGATGTTGTTTGTGCCTCTCCGGTTGTATGGTGTAAGCAGAAGCACATTTGTGCCTCTTTGTTCAGATGTGTGTGCAGCATGGTCACGTTCGTGCTGCTGGGTGTAATGTGAACAGTGCCTTTGGTGTACCGCTTATTAGAAATTAAAAAAATGCACATGCTGCTCTGGATATCTAATTCTGTTTTGTGCTATGTGTTCAGGATTTGGCGGAGGGGATAACAGATGAGGCAAAAAAATATCATAGTTCTCCATCCATTTCGAAAGGAACGCAACGTTTAGAGCAGCAAGTAGCATACAACACCAGCATGGATTGCATGATAGAAGCAGCACAGTCCCTTGGTTGCACGAGTGCCGGAGAAATAGGGAGCAGCATTGCACAATGCGACAGTGGAGAGGCAGAGTCATTTATGGATTTGACCATGCCATGCAGAGACGATGCTGCTGCGTGTGACAAACAATAGAGCAGTAGCAGCTCCGCTCTAAGTGGACCTGTGGCTGGCGATGAAACTGATGTCGTCAGAAGTGAATGCGATCAGACGAATGAAGACATGGTAGACAGAATCACCATGGCGCCGCTGACCATTGTAGAGAAAGAAATGGACGACATGTTCAAAGAAGGCATATACCCAACGATTCAGGAGGTCACCGAAGCGCTCGAACCAGAGGGTGGTATGGTATTTGGATCATTGGATGAGTGCTTTTTCTTCTTCTGCAGATATGCGAGAAAGGTTGGCTTTGCTGCCAAGCGATCAACGAGCAGAAGATCGACATATGATCAGCAGCTTGACAAGCAGGTGTTTCAGTGCACCAAGGAAGGGCGGAATAAAACAGCTGAGAGACATGTTAAGGAGAGAAGGAGCAATTGCTTGATCCAGACAAGCTGCCCAGTCCAAATAATAGCCAAGAGGGATGCAGATAGGAGGAAATGGTATCTGAAGAACATGCGCCTAGAGCACAACCACCAACTTCACCCATCAGATTGGATGCTGAAGTTCATAAGATGCTACAAGAAGATGACACCTCAGGAGAAATTCTTTATACAAGTGCTGCAGAAGGCGAGGTTAGAACCGAGGAAGGTTATGCAGATTTTTACTGCCATGGGGAGACCGAGGCGAGAAATTATGTTCGACACAATTGACATAAGCAACATTGCATGCCGAGACAGGGCTAGAGAGCGCAGCATTGATTTCAAGGACACCATAAAACTGTTTGCCGATATGCAGAGGCGTAGGCCAGGATTCCACCATGTGGAAGAGATAGAGAACAATGTAGTGCGGAGCCTGTTTTGGACAGACTCCTTGTGTAAGATGAATTATGATCTATATGGAGATTTCGTGTCTTTTGACACGACATTCTCTACGAATATATATGGCTTGCCATTTGCACCAATTATAGGTGTCGACAACCATGGGTCGACCGTCCTGTTTGGACTAGGCCTTTTGAAAGATGAGAAAATAGGGTCATTCAAGTGGCTCCTAAGCATGTTTGTCGAGGCAATGGAAGGTAAAGAGCCGAAATACATAATAACAGACCAGGACCAGTCGATGAAGACTGTAGTAAAGGAAGCTCTTCCGAGAACGAGGAATAGGTTCTGCTGGTGGCATATTAGGAAGAACCTGAAGGAAAATAACACAGTAGTGTTCGTGCAGCACCCAGGGATGTCTGATGATTTATTTCGAATCGTCAAAAACTCACTAAATCAAGACGAGTTTGAGCATGCCTAGAAAGCATCAATTTTTGTGCACAAGGCGGAAGGCAACAAACACCTGAACACACTATGGGAACTCCGAAATTTTTGGGTGCCGGCTGACTTCAAGGACTGCTTCTATCCTTTCTCGTCAACGACCACTCGCAGTGAGATCACGAATTTGATGTGGGAGAATTACGTCAAGCACAGTGACACTATAAAAAGGTTTGTTAATGCATATCACATGATTCAACAAAATTGCCTTGCCACGCTTGACAAGAAAAGACACCGAATAGAAGAGAAGGCGCCATCACTAGAGACGGGTTTTCTGATTGAAAGACAAGCAAGTCAATTATACACCAATGAAATTTTCAGGAAATTCCAGCTGGAGCTACGGAACCGAACTTACTTCAAGTGCTCTGACTTGGCAAAGGGGAGGCAGTATTTTTTAAAAAGGATTACTGAGCCTGGAGAAAAAGTGTGGAAACCATATCCGGGCAAGGAATTTGACAAGTCTGAGTTCAGGGTAGATGTGGATGAGCATAAAGAAATATATAGTTGCAGCTTCAAGAAAATGAGTAGGGATGGCATTCAGTGCTGTGATGTGCTTAAGGTGATGGACCAAACAGGCATGATCGATCAACTTCCAAAATCCTTTGTCATCCCCAGATGGACCAGGAATCTATCAGAGAGTCTGAAAGTTCTTTCTACAAGTCAAGGTGATAGCATGACCGCACAAGATGATGAAACCATGAGATTCAGCCTCTCTTACACTGAGTTGTCGAATATCTGTTCAAATGCTTGCAGAAAAGAGAAGGCATACAGTGTTCTGCGTGAGTGTACGGTAGATATGAAAATAAAAGTCATGGAGACACTTGCTAAGGAACCAGACACATGCATTCTTGCCGAAACTCTCGAGAACCCTCCCATGAGTGGCTCAAAGGGCACAAATAAAGGAGATCAAATCAAAGCTGGTTCTGAGAAGAAATAAAAAGGCAACAAAGCCGCATCCAAGTGCGGCCGTTGTCGAGTAAAGGGTCACAGGAAAAGAAACTGCCCAGATAACCCAGAAGTACAGGAGAGGATGAGGATTGAAGAGGAGAAGAGGAAATCACAGCAGGAGAAGAGAGCAAGGTCAATGAAATGGCCGACAACACCGACAACACCATCAAGGACATCAAATGACTCAAGACAATGCACTCCAAGCCCAGGAGGAAGACATCAGACGCTAGCAACTCCAATGACTCCACTGACAGCAGGGAGCATTTACCAAAGTCTTGCATCTATGCCAGAATCGAACATCACACAAGCCAGGCACACAGAATGCATGCAGGGAAGCCTGGGACAAGGCACGGAATCTGCGCAGTCCATTTTTAGAAAGGAAAGGTCTGAGTGGAGACTTTTTGGTACCGGAGAGCAGTACGAATAGAAAAATTAAAAGGTAATAATGCAGCCTAAACAGGGCGTAAGCAAAAAACAGTGATGACCGCAACCTTTCGCTTTGTTTTTATGTATGAATGTTAATATTGCAGGCAAATAGGTTGAATAGGTATGCAGAAGGGTGGGGTTGCACAAGTGTCGAGAAGGAAGAATGGATCACTGAACATTCAAAAAGAAGGCTGCACGTGGAGCGATGAAATAGCAAGTGATCGGTGTGGAGGGCAGGCTAGTGTCGATTGTTTATTTTCTCGTTGTGTGGTTATAAGAACGACTTGTAAGTTAATTTGCTGCAGTTATAGAAAGAAAACAAATTTAAATAAGAACGCCTTTTGTTTCTTTATGTATTTTTACTCGACGGAGAAAAATATCAGAGGCACAGATTTCCTTGTTATTTTCCACAGCCGCGTCGGTTTCTGAACGTGGATGTTGTAAGCATACAAGCATGCTTCTCTGCTATGTGATAGAGAGATAAAAATAACCGAAGGGCACGGGCAACCACGGCCATGCCACTGGTGAATGTTCAACCGTGACTCTCACGGTTGCATGGTAAATGCACGGACGTGACTCTATGTAATACCACACCATGCCTCCGCGTGTTTACGTCCCGTGCCTCTCCATTTGAACGCGTCGACGGGATCGTTCGGAAGACAGACACAAGTTTACATGACTCTATATAATACTGCAGGATGCCTTTGTGTGCTGCCCACCCGTGCTTCCGGGGTGGAACAAATTCTTTTAATGTATGTATGTGTCGTAAAAAATTAAAACTTGGAGGGGCACACCCGTTCCTGGTCTGCGTGTTCAACTATGCATATTGTATAATCAAAGCCGTGACTGTTCAACAGTGCATCTGTACAACCATGATTTCACCTTGTCGTGGCATCGTGACGTTCGTTCTCTTCTTGAAAAGCATGCCTTCCACCGCCGTTCTACTGTGTGCCTGACAAAGGAGCAACGCCAGCCGATAGAGTGCTTCTTCTGTTACTAAAAGTGTGGTCCTCGTTGCTTCACTTCCGTGCGTTTGACAATGGCTCCTTGGTACAGAACCGTGGTTGTACAGAGTTCTTGCCCGTGCTTTTAAGGACATTGTCTCTCGGATCGTCCATTCATTGCCTCAAAAAGTAAATAGTGAGGGTTCACATCTGAATCCAATTCCGTTCTGCAGTAAACACACGGACATGACTTTATGTAATACCACAACATGCCTCCACGGGTTCACGTCCGTGCCTCTCCATCTGAACGAGTCGACGGAATCGTTCGGAACACAGACACGAGCTAACATGACTCTATATAACATGCCTCCATGGTCGTCACGTGCGTGCCTCTTCTTATGACCGAGTCCACCGAGCCATTCGGAATACAAACAGAAAATCTTTGTGCATGACTGTATATAATAGCTCGCCATGCCTTTAAGCGCTTTATGCCCGTGCTTGCAACCTTGAAACACAGACATGCACGGACATCCACGCCTTTATCAAATAATATATGTAGAATGAAGAAAGAAGTGTTACGCGACTCAATACGGAGCCGTGTCCTTATGGAATTCACATTCATGCTTTTAAATACAAGGAGTCAGTGTCTCTGACGTAGGGAATTCTGTGCCTCACAGAGTAAGCGCCCGTGGTTGTGCGTAACACAATAGTTCAGTTCTGTGGGCTAAATGCCCGTGCATCTCCGTATGATCAAGTCACAGGCGAGCATGATTCTATGTAATACCACAGACCATGCCCTTGAGTGTTGCATGCTCATGCCTATGAGCCGAAACATCCATGCCTCTCTGTCTGAACGAGTCGACGGAATCATTCGGAACACAAACCCAAGCAAACATGACTCTATATAATACCACACCATGCTTTGTTGGGCTGTCCACCCGTGCCTGTGTATGTTTTCTTCCGCAATAGTGAAGGAAAATGACCGTTCTTTGTTTTCCACCGCAACAGTGAAGGAAAGATATAATTTATAGTTGTCGTCCAATTGGTCGACGTCCCCTCCCCTCCTTTCCTCACACGCGAGATCTGCCCGCAGTGAAGACCTAGTAGTTTTTCCAGAACCACGCCACATATAGCGGTGCTCACAGGCGGCGCGAATCCAGCAACGGACACGGCGATGGAGATCCGGCCAGGTGCCCCGAGCAACAAGAAGGCGAGGTTCGGGCCACCGGCGACTTCGTCCTCTGGCGGCATGGCGGTAGCGGCTAGAAGCGGCGCGAGCCTGCTCAGTGGTTCGGAGAAGCAGGAGTCTTGCCCGGACCACATCAGCGACCTCCCGGACGGTGTCCTCGGTGAGATCATTTCCTGTCTGTCCACTAAGGAGGGCACCCGCACTCAAATCCTTGCACGTCAGTGGCGCCCTCTGTGGTGTGCCGCTCCTCTGAATCTTGACTGCACTGAGATCCCTGTCGGTCGTGTTTTTAAGCCTCTAGAAACAGTTCATATCGACGTAGCCTCGATGCTCCCCAGCAAGGATGTCATTCGCATTAGATATTTTGGAACTCGGTGCAATTTTCAGCCTGACATTGGTGGTTCGTGCCTTCCGGAAGCCATCCTCTCCAGCCATGGGGGCGCAGTCCATCGCCTCTCACTACAAAAAAATACACTTCCATGATGATACATGTTTATCATAGTAGGTCGCGTTTTTGTCATGCATGTACATCCATGACGATTTTATGACAAAATCAAGATAGTCATACTTGTGCTGTCATAGAAGTGTTCCATGACATTACCAAAATTATCATCATGGAAGTGTCCACTTCCATGACGATAAATCACGCGTCACAGAAGTGCTTTCATCAAGGGACCGACACGTGGCATCCACCGTAACGGAACGCCGTTAAGCTATCGGGTCGGGTTTTGGATCCGATAACCCGTTAACAGTCCCGACCAATGGGGATTTTCCACGTGTAAAATCATCATTGTCTGGACGAAACATGTGTCGACTCACCGTTGGGACAGATGTCATCCGCTCATTGGACCGAAGGCGCCTATGATACGGCGACACGTGGCACGGACCAACAGAGGCCCATTCATGTGAAAAGGCCGGCCTGTTTGACTTGGTCAAAAGGTGGCGGGCCGGCCCATGGAAAGCCTGTTAATGGTCTGTTCGCATATAGCCCATTTACAGCCCGCTAACCCAAGGCCCATTACGCCCTATCCGAATTAGGCCCAGTAGCATCATCTGGGCCACCCAATATGATTCCAGCCCGTTTTCACTTCTGGCCCATGTATGGCCCATGACGTCTTTCGGCCCATATGAGGCCCTATGTAACTCTTGGCCTATTAACGGCCCGTGGTTAAACTGGCCCGTAATGAACAGTATCACTTTACACCCATTAACGGCCCGTGGTGAAACTGGCCCGTAATGAACAGTGTATCACTTTATACCCATTGACGGCCCATTATTCCGTTGGGCCGTTTCCACCCCATGTTATCTTTTGGCCTTCTCAGAGCCCATTTAATCTTGGGCTCATTTCCAGCATTCGTTTACTTACGGCCTGTTTCTGTCATTTTATGCTTGTGAGCCAAATTCAGCCCGTGGTTACAGTCGGCCCGTTTGTGGTCCGTTAATACGTTGGGCCATTTTCATAGCGTCATCAAATACGGCCTATTAACGATGGCCCGTTATGGTCGGCCCATGAATGGACGATTCCAACTCTAGCCCGTATACGACCATAATGCGGCCTATTATTGGCCCATGTTTGGCCAATCGATCATACGGACCGTATAAGGCCCATTGATGATACGGCCCGTAGAAGGCCCATTATTTCTACGGCCCGTAGAAGGCCCATTATTTCTACGGCCCGTAGAAGGCCTACTGTTTCTACGCCCCGTAGAAGGCCCACTATTTCTACGGCCCGTAGGAGGCCTAGTGTCACTATAGTAAATATTAGCCCATGGTTATTGTGGCCTAGTTTTAAAAAATAGGTTATTGCAGCCACTAGCAAACCGCGGAAAAAGAACTGCAATGACTACAAGCAAACAAATAAACAAGACAACAATGAAATAAATAAGCAAGCAACTTATGCTAGGCTATCACGACCGTCACACATATTACATCCACTGGGCATCAAAGTTCGCCACCAGTGCAAATAAACGCGTCGACAAAAGAATATACAAAACTGAGAGCACTTCAGAAGGCACTAGGCCTGGCCAGGTCAGGCCCCCCAAACAGCTGAAGAAGCTGAGTAGACCTCAGTTGTGTCAACGATAGATGCATCAACACTAGATTTAAGGCATGATGGTGCGCACGGCAGTCCTCTGACATCTTCATTGCATCTTTGACTTCAAGTCGGAGCTGAGCTGAAGCAAGCCTTTCCGCTTTAAGTTGAGACTGAAGAAGTCAAACTGATTGAGGCAGCAACTTCACAGAGGTTGTCTCACACCTGCTGGTGAGTAGCTTCAACTCACTGTCTTCATCAAGACAGGACCTTGGGGTCATCTCGCTGTCATGATTTGGCTCACTATCTTCCCTGAAGTTCTGCCTGGTGTAAGAGATACGACTCTGAAAGAGAAACAAGGAGACACGTAACAGGTTTCACAATTATATAAGCAAATAAATGGATCTGTTCTGCATAAGGAACATGTTTTTACAACAACAATTTGAAACTGGTAGTTGTTGCAAACATCCAATCAGATGTAGACAGCAAAGCAAACAACAGTGGAGGAAATGATGCCTATCCTAATCTATACTAGAACAAAGTTTGAAGGCTTGAGAAGGATGAACTTACATTACATGTTAACACGGGCTGGACAAAGCCCTTCTCCATGTTGATGGAAGGATAATTCAATAAATTCCCCAAAGAAAATTCTTTATAAGCGTTGCCATTATTCTACATTTTGCAAAGAGTAAATATAGATCAAATAATATTGGAAGAAACAGAGGATAATGAAGCTCAGGTGCAGACTGATGATACATAATCAAATAGCAATTAATTAAGTACAACGGTACAAGGCAAAAGGGAGAGAGGTACTAACAAGAGCAATGCAGAGCCCATTATTGTTTTGAGATCGTATGATCCTTTGAGCAAGGAGATTCATCTGAAATTAGTTTTCATACAAGAGAGAAGGTAAGGCACAAGAAGAAATTTAGGAGTTCAAATTTTGAATTAATATCATAGACGGTACCTGACGCTGGGCTCCCAGCAGTTCTAATACGGGTTTGGCCACTGGAGTAGGGGTAAAGTGTGGTACAGTTGGGCCTGTGTTTTCTGTGGCTGCTGATCTATCTGATTTAACAGGTATCACTAACTTTTCCAAATACCTAGTTTGTACTCCTTGAGGACCTGCACTCACCCTCTTCCTTTTGGACATCTATTACAAAAGAACAACATTTGACTGGAAAAACATAGTGTGACGACACATGGAATAGGTACAGAAAATGGATAGGTATGGCATATACTCATATATGATGCTTAAACTAAGCAGATGGTGTAACAAAGTAGAAGTAATGCAAGAGGTCAGATGCAGAATATGTGCGACCAATACAACTTTGCAAAGTTAGAGCAAGCACCTTGATGGGTGAATAAGATAGGGCATCCTCCACCATGCCAAGTTTGTTAGCCAGTGGATCGTTCCGCAATATTCCTCTCGTGCGCCCATTCTCATATTCATTTTGATAATGTTCAATATCTGACATGCATGAAAACATAAAAACAAGTGAGATTTTCTTTGTAATGCAGAAGTGATTCTAATCCAATACTGCCTCCCTGTAAACGCCTTTGTGCTATCTCTGCAATTATTTTAAAAGATTCCATGCATGCTGTAATTTGTTGTGTGCATTAATATAATGTGGCCTACTACTCAAAATATGAGAGCTCCAAAAGTGATGACACTTCACAGATGATAGCTTCAACATATAGTAAAGAAGAACAAGTCGACCTGACCTGACAGATTCAAAATATACTAAGGGAGAACAACTCGACCTGACCAGTCAACCGCAAGAGAAGAGTATCATCTTAAAGAAGATTGAAGATATTACAAGTCTTTCAATACAATGTTGGTTGGCCACCCATGATGAACCAGAGTGCACAGAGAAATACTATTCTTTCCGGTCTCTCCATATGTGGCTCACATGCATTTCGAAACTAAAGTAGGAACATTTAGCTAACCAATTAAACATCTCTCAGTTTTACTAATATCAGCAATAATATCAAATATGAATTTGTACAACTAAGCTTGTTTAGCTCGATGAGTGGAGCAGTGCTATTACGACACAAACAACGTAGGCTGATTGTGGTCATCATAAAATGGGGAAAACATAAGCATGATGAGTACAGTGTTGACCGTGGCAGTGGGATGGCAGATCTGAAGCTGCAAACCGTGCAAAGGGTAGTTAGCAACCGATGTTTGCTTTGAAATAACAACTAAGATTTGGTATGGACAAGAAAGTACGGTCAATAAGTGACAAAGAAATGCAATTATGCTGTCTCTCTATATGTCGCGACATGCATTTGGAAACTCAAGTGGGACCTTTAGCTAACCAATTAAAAGTGTCGGTTAACTAATATCAGTATCATATCACAATCATATTTGAACAACTAAGCTTTCGAATTCTGAGTGCTGTGTTGTTTAGCTTGAAGGGTGGAGTAATGCTAGTACGATAGAAAGCACCTACACAGATCATAGTAGAGTAGATAAAAGGGGAAAACCCTAAGCATCAAGAGAAAAATCAGGAAAGTGGAACTAGCTGGACCAGTGGGTGTCGCACATGTTTTTCGAAATGAATATAGGAACATTAGGTGACCAATTAAATGTTCTTTGTTTTAGTGATATGAGCATCATATCAGATTCGCATTTCAACACGTAAGCTTTGGGTTGAGGTCTTGAGGAGCAGTACACGAAGCACCTACGATGATGGTAGTGAATATAAAGGGGGGAAACCATAAGCTTTACGAGTATAGTGCCCGTGCCATGGCGGACCTGAAGGTGCAAACCGGACAAAGCTACTTCGCAACCAATGTTTGCTTTCAACAAGCCACTATGATTTGGTACGAACAAGAAAAGTACAGTAAACAAATTATGATCTATTTTCTGGGTGAGATCAATAACTTAAGCACATATGGAAGAGTACCACCTCTCTTGCGATGCCGTGTAGGCCTATGCTGATACGTTGAGGGTGCTGTGGGTGAGATGGCTGTTGGCGGCAAGGAAGAAGACTTTAGACGGCAGACGACCGGGTCGAGGGATATATCCTATTGCCGTGGACGAGGCGATCGTAGGAGCGACCATGGCAAGGTGGACGACGGCGCCAATGAAGCCAGAGGAGGCGATGAAAGGATCCTGGTCCAGCGTCATGGATGAGAGACGTCCATGTCTTGGAGTGGACGACGGGGTAGGGGTAGCGGCTCCGGCAAGGTGGAGGATGGGGTGGCGGACGGAGGAGGCTGGCCGCAGTGCGGAGGTTGTCGTGCCGCCGATAGTGTATGAATGGGGAAATGGAGGGGGGGGGATCTCAAACTTTGGGACGCGCTTCTCTGAAATGGGGGAAAGTTACGAACTTATCCCCCGTTTAAAATTTCGGACATCGCATCGGTTGGGGATAGGATGGTAATCTCGCATCTCCCAAATATTTGCGGGTAATTATTTCGGGTGAGGAGAGGGTGTTTTGCCGCCCACGGTTGGCACCCACGGTGTATGAACGGGGCTGACAGGTAGCGCGGTTGTGTCACGTCTGATGGAAGTTACAAATCTGCCCCTATTTAAAATATTAGCCTACATCGATTTCAGACGAGGAGAGTTTGTTTTGCCGCCCATCGTGTATGAATGGGGAAATGGAGGAAGAGACACATGTCTTTCGGACGAGCTTGAATCAAATGTATTTTGCCGCCCACGTTTGGCGCCCACCATGTTTGAATGGGCTCAGAGGCTGTCGTGTCACGTCTAATTGAAGTTACTAGTCTACCCCTATTGACATCAGTGTAAATCCGGTCGATAACGATGTCAAGTGTCAGGGGTAGACAGTAATTTCCATCTCGCAAACACTTCCTTCGGGCAGCCCACAAATTATAGTGGGTGTTTAGCCGCTTCGTTCAAAACTTGGGAGAATTAGCATTCACATTTGCCCTGGGACCTGGCAAACTAAATTCAAATCAAATTTGTATTCGATTACAAATATCCACAGATAATTATACGTTTTGTTATTTATTTCTTCGAAACCACAACAAAGATTTATTCCACATTTATATATGATTATGATTTAGAAATGCCGTGATCTTCGAATTCAGTAGGTTGGATACACTCAGTCAAATAGTTATTTCATCCAATACAATATGCTCACACGAAAAACAGTTCACCTTATGTCAATCATACAAGTACTGAGGATTACCTCGCCTAAAAAATTCGGATCATTACAACACATGGACAACATAGGGGGTCTTGCAACATAATCCATTCAGAGACATGACACGACATGCAAGTACAGTAATCTAATGACAATTTCAACTGGCATCTAAAGAAGAACCGGGATTACCTTGGGCTTCAGATAGTAGAAACAGCAGGACCTCCTCCATCTTCAAATGCAACATTCTTACTTCCTCCAATTCTTGGGTTGCTTGCATAATGCGTGCCGCTAATTCCGTAATTTCCAGCCTCAATATAAAGATTACCTCATTCATGGCAGCCACACCATCTCTTTCTACCTCTAGTAGAGCCTCAAGCACTATAATATCTGTGCTCAGACTGCTCTCTGGCGGTGTTGCCTCTGAAGTGCTACCATCTGGTAACATGGATGGCGCACTGCTTCCACAAATAGATTCTGGGGTTTTCATTGTGTCCTAGTGTGAACGGCATACTGAAAGGTTTCCGCTGGACATAAGTAAGAGATAGTTATCGTATGAGTAAGCTTACATGGTAAACGATGGACAAATTATTGCCGAGCATGGCAAACTATATTTAAATGGTTCGAAGCAGCATCAGCCGAAAAGAAATTAAAATGGTAAGATGAAACTAGGGATGTAGGTGGCAAATAAACGACATCCGCCAGTCCCATCTAGTTAGTTTTTGCTACCTCCCTAGTTCATTTTCCTCAAAAAACAAAAACTCTTTTGAACTATCATACCACTAGTGGACTATAATCGGGATTAAACGGGACCCAGTTGACATCCCTAGTTGAAAGGGAGTGTACCACCGCTATATTTAAGTTGCCAAGGCATCTAAGCAGTTGAAATAATCTGAGAAAGCACTTAACAGTGTGGCCTCATATAAACTACGAAGACAGTCTTGTGATGGAGGTGAGAGGAAAAGTTAAGGACTCAAATGAAATAGGCATGCATTTCTTTACGATAGTACAACAGGCACTGTCGGTGTCAAAACCGGCGGATCCCGGGTAGGGGGTCCCGATCTGTGCGTCTAGGCTGATGGTAACAGGAAGCAAGGGACACAGATGTTTACCCAGGTTCGGGTCCTCTCGATGGAGGTAAAACCCTACTTCCTGCTTGATTAATATTGAAGATATGGGTAGTACAAGAGTAGATCTACCACGAGATCGTAGAGGCTAAACCCTAAGAGCTAGCCTATGATGGTATGATTGTAATTGTGATCGGCCTTCTAAGGACCAACCTCTCCGGTTTATATAGACACCGGAGAGGGCTAGGGTTTACATGGAGTCGGTTACAAGGAAGGAAACACAATATGCGGATCGCCGAGCTTGCCTACCACGCAAAGGAGAGTCCCATCCGGACACGGGCCAAAGCCTTGAGTCTTGTATCTTCATGCTTCAATAGTCCGGATGATGTATACAGTCCGGCTGTCCGGATACCCCCCAATCCAGGACTCCCTCAGTAGCCCCTGAACCAGGCTTCAATGATGATGAGTCCGACGCGCAGTCTTGTCTTCGGCATTGCAAGGCGGGTTCCTTCTCCGAATACTCCAAAGCAGTTATCGAACACTCAAACCGTGTCCGGATCTGCAAGATGATCTTCACATACCATTTTAGGGAACATAGTGTAAATCTGATCTGCTGGCAATCTTCGTACGTCGTGCCCTTGCATCGCGGCCTGGTCCAACACGAACCGGCCCCACCTCGACTCGCGTTGCGAGGCGGTTTTATTGGCACATCCTGTCAAAGCAGAGATCGTGTTCCTCTTATTACTGGATTTTCCATCAATATGGGCGTGCGTAACCCCACGACGACCGTTGGTATGACTCCGTGTGTTTTAGATAAGCCTCAAGCGGTCACGCTGAGGACTCTTGATATTCACCCCCTTTATAAAGGGGTCGAGGCCTATGCCTCTTTTCCACCTTCCTTGCGCCTTCTCGCACCTCGAGTTCTAACACCCGAGACCTAAGCCCAAACACCCCAGATCCTCCAATATGTCCGGATCCAACCCTCAAGGCCGGTGGGTAGCCTCCTCGATCCAAGAGGATGACATTGCGAAGCCTAGGGAGGTCGGATATCTGACCGCCGACATCCGGCACAGGCTTCCTGCTCCAGGGCAGGTCATCCCTACGCCGGAGCCCAATGAGTGCGTTGTGTTTGTTCCTCACTTCATCCGTGGCTTGGTCCTCACCCTCGATCCTTTTGTGAGGGGGCTCATGTTCTATTATGGGTTGGATTTTCATGATCTAGCTCCGGACGCCATCCTCCATATCTCATCGTTTATTATAGTGTGCGAGGCCTTCCTCCATGTCACCCCTCAATTTGGCTTATGGCTCAAGACCTTCAATGTGAAGCCTAAGATGATCGAGGGGCGACATGCGAAGTGCGGAGGTGCCGTAATAAGTAGGAACGCTGATGCCCCATGGCTGGAGGGTTCTTTCCTAGAAGTATCCAATGTATGACAACGGAGGTGGTTTTATGTCACAGCTCCCAGAGGCACAAAGTGGGTGGCCGCCCCCGAGTTCCGCTGGGGCCCTCCATCACAACTAGCGTCTTGGACCAACGTAGGACGGAATTAGGGGCCCGCTGGCGATGTACCAGTACTACAGAGCCACATCCGAGAGCTTCTTGAGAGGGACATTAATCTTGTCAGCATAATGCAAGTGATGTTAATCCGACGGATGCTGCCGTGCCAACGCCGGCCTCTCCAGATGTGGGAGTTCAATTCAGAGGGTCCGCAGACTGTTAAGCACTTCTTTAGCTTGAAGCTCGAAGGGATGTGCAAATTATTCTTCGGACCGAAAGTAGAGTGCCCGGACACCACTGAGGATGCGGGCCTAAGCTGCAATCGCCTAGATTCCCAAGTAAGTAACCTTGATACCGGACAACTTGTTTTGTATTTGTCATAATTGTTTATTCTGAAAATCATTCGTGGCCAGGAATGGCTCAGCAAGGCGGAGAGAATCAGGTGTCCGGCGCCACTTCCCGAAGGCTCTCCTGGTCCCACCATGGCCAAGATGCTTGACCGGGTACTCAGCACAATGCCCGCAGGGAAAGACAAAGGGAAGAACGAAGAAACCGAACTTCACACACTACGCATCCGAACCGGGGGAATTGTTACCTCCCCTAAGGAGGATAGTCGTGAAGGGAAGGCTAAGGCCTCCTCCCCGCGCGGGAATAAGAGGGCTGCCTCCGAAGACATGGAGACAGAGATGCCCAAACCAGGGAAAAAGGTATCCCCAGGGAGCCCTGCCCCAACGGGCACCCTCACCGCATCATGCCCGCCAACGGGCCAGCCCTCCACCGAGCTATAAGTCAATCGTTAATTCGAAGGTATTGTGTTTCTCCTAGATCAATAACCAGGACTCGTCTTTTGCAGTCCGGCTAGCAGCTCTTCTCAACAGAGTTCGTCTTCGGGGATCTTCCTCCGGAGATGATGGAGAGCGAGACCCCACCCACATCTCCGCCTCATGAAGCGGGCGACACCGAGGTGTCGTCACAGAGGAGTCCGGATCTGTCGAAGCCGGAAGCCAATGTGTCAGCCGCCCTGAGCCCAGAGCGCTTGGCTCCCACGAGGGGCGATGGGACAAGTCTGACACAGTTCAATGTACGGCCGGACGTACTGACAGGCCTACTGGAGCGAGCTGCGCTCTCGAAGGAGCACCGCTCATTAATGAGCGCGGTGCTCAAGAAGATTTCATCCGCTACAAGCAGTTTGAATGCAGCATTTACAAGCCTGCTCAGAGGCTTTGAGGTATGTAGTAAAAAATACACTAATTTTTGGCTGTGAGGCACACGCTAGGTGTGCTCCATATAGATAGTAGCCCCTGAGACTCTGGTTGCCCGCCCTAGGCGGCAAATGGGGGATCATAAATCAATGATTGTGCTGTAAATACGTGCAGGTATCTGTGGGTCCGGTCGCCGACCAGTCCGTTGAAGTTGCCGAATTAACGAGGCAGATTAGATTGATTGATGCCGATATCACGCTGGTGAACGAGGGGCTGGACAAATCACAAGGTATGTGCTCTGCCTTCTTTGTATAGGAAAATATGAAGGCGGCATGATATTAATGTAATATGTTTGGACTGCAGATGGTACTGCTGCCATGGAGGCCCTGAGGGCGGAACTTGCCCAAGCCAAGGAACAAGCTCGGGTTAGCAATGCGACTGCCTTAAAGGCGACCGAGGAATTGAGAGCCGAACAGGCTGCTCATCGCCGAAGCGAGGAAAAGATATCCGAAATGGTTGTGGAGTTAAAAAATGCCGCAGAACAGTATGAGCTCCTTAAAAAGGAGCATAAGGATAGTTCGACCGACCTGAACAAGGCACTGAATGCCACCAAGGAAATACGAACCGAGCTCAGGGGTGCGCGGGAGGAGCTTCAACAGGCCGGTAAAATCGCGGCTGGGGGCTCCTACTTGCTGCAGATGAAGTTTTTCGATCCGAAGTACGCTCCCCTGGATGGATGCTGGAGTCCTGCGGACGCGTATGCGGATTTGGCGAAGAGTACAACTGATGCTGCCAAGTTCTTCAAGGATTAGGGTGATAAGGAAGTGGAGAAGCTTTTCTGGTCGCAATTCAATGCTCCCACTCGCCCGCTGCCGCTAAGTGACAAGTTGGCTGTCCGGGCTTGCAATGCGGTCTGTAATAGACCATCTTTGGTCGAAGGGGCCTAAGCCGGATAGTTACTTTGGCTTGGTGCAGCAATTCCTTGGGGCCGTGCCTCAGATCGACGCCATGAGGAGGTCGGCGTGCATAGAGGGTGCATGAATGGCTCTTGCCCGCGTTAAAGCCTATTGGACGGATATGGAGGCCACCATTATAGCGACCCAGGATCCGGCGGGGGGCCAATATCTGGCCGAGCACTACTTGGCGCAGGTCACAGAAAGTGCCCGCCTAATAGAGGCGCAGTGCTCGAAGAATGTCTTGTTCGAGTGATGACTCGAATCATTGTAAAAACAATGTTATTTTGATTATAAGACTATATTTATACTTTTGGCCACAAAGTATTATTGTGTCCCCTG